>NW_021851492.1:807008-855957 GCF_003651465.1 Formica exsecta | reverse complement strand
TCTAGATTATGGCATGCCTGCTTCGAGGCAACCCGTGGTGGATGGAATGGGGTGTTGCGAGAGACCGAACAGTCACCGTCCGCACTTCTCGCTTTCTGTATATCGCGACCCTCGAATACCCATTAATCCTCCGCCCGTCTCGAGAAAAGCTCAAAATTAAAAAAGAAATATATACGTAGATATATATATATACGGAGAGGGAGAATTTTCTTTCTCTCTCTCTCTCTCTCATCTAGAAAGAAACGGTCGTTCGGAACAGGTAGCGTTTCATCTATCCAGGTGCTCTTTATAATTTTCACATTTGTGTTTTCTACAATTCGTCGTTCCACGTTAGATGACGTTCGACAAGCATGTGATTATTCGCGACGACGAAAATGCCCTTACGACATGCATGGCAATAGAGTAAGATAGTGCAAGTTATTCATTCAAGTTATACATACATAGAATTATTTTATCTTGCTTTTTTTTTAAATTGATATTATTTTCAACACTTTTCTTTGCTAAAAAACATATAAATATATATGTAAATATATCATTTTGAAAAATGGTATTTAAAAATCGAAATATATGGACCGTTGAAAATCTTACGACCCTCGAAAGAAATCAGGTAGTGAATTCTTTGTTTCTGCACGTTCTTCTTGTTTTTCCATTATCTGAAGAGTATGTTGCATTTAGTGTGACCGTCTCTAAGATTTACAGCTACAACGGTTAGGCGCATAGCGCATATAATAACGGCGCCTGTAAAAGCGCGGCGGAACATCTGTCGAGATGTTGTTCTTGTAAACAAACTTATGTCAATATTTCGATCCATTAGCGGGTATTTTTTGATTTTACGACATCTGCCTAGAAGAAGTTGGATATGAATTTATATCTCCAAAGCGCCATTAGCAGGTACTCGAAAAAGATTAAAGCAGGCGCCACGTATATGCATTGTTAGATAAGATTCTGGCAAGTTTTCCTGTTTTCAGAAGATTAGGCGATTACGAAGGACGTAATGGATCGCATAGCAAGACGAAAAAAGAACTGCAAACAATCGCATGCACAAATGCATTATATAATTGATAGTCCTTCTCCATTACTTGATTTGATAAGCAAGATAAAAAAGGGCCTCTCTTTTTCATTGTCTTACTTCTTTTAAAGACCCACAATTAAAGAACGCACTATCTTTTCTAGAATCGATTATTAGAGACGATAACAATGTTAGTGACTCAAAGATATATCAAAATTATGACAAAGATTCGTCGATGATCTATTTTTAAACTCGAATCCGATGTGAATATATATTACTTGAAAAGATTTCCAGTCTTCTTACACATTTTTTTATTTCAAAAAATTAACATTGTAATCTGTGTAAGATTGCAGCACGTGTCTAATTTGTCTAGACGCAAAATAGATTTTAGTAATATAATAGAAAATCTCGCTGCTCGAAAATGGGATTTCGGTGCCATTGTTCTTTGAAGGAGTTATAAACGCAGCCAGCCGTGGTTTCTAGCTGTCTTAAGAGATGGCGTCCTATGTAGCTTCAAGGAAGCTGAGATTCGAGCATCACATCCGATTCTCTACCGGTGAATATATTCTTTAGGAACAACGCGCGAAAGACGCGATGCTACCGCGCTTTGCATCGCATTAAAATATTTTTCGTCTTATAACTTGTTCAACGACCTTTTCTACCTGAGTTTTCGATCGTTTCGAAGCGGCGCAAAGTTACACGTAGATAATTTTTGATCGTTAAAAGTTCTCTTCCGGTGAATAAATAAAATTAATTTAACAAGCAATAACAAAAAAAATGCTATAAATATTGTTTATGTTACAATTATAACAATGCTGATATACGATATTATTTGTGATGTATAAAACCTATGTTTTCGACAAATTACGTAAATTAACTTTCAAAGATTTTGTAATAAAAAAATACTGTAATATGATATTTACATCTTATTGATAATAAAGTTTGTGCGATTCGTTAAAATGGAAGATTTTCGGTTTCTTTTTCTTCGAGCGTTTTTAAACACCGTAACTTTTCTTAATTTTTACATTTGTACAACAGCTTTTCTCCTTCTGCTTCTCTTGATGAGAACATTGCGCGAATGAGACGGGTAAATACTAAAGACTTCGGGGGGCGGCGAAATTTCAGCGCAGTCGGCGCAGCGCGAACTGCACTCGGGGCGCAAATTATCTCATTAAACGCTTCCCCGTTTCGAGACCCTCCGTCTTCCGCGGCGCAACAAAGTGCAGCCGCAATAATTGCGACGTCATTCATACCCTTACAATGCGCCCGGCCCCGGATGAGAGTCACGTTGCGCTGCGCGCGCGAAGACTAATCTTCCAGATAAAGAAAGTGTTCCCCGGGGCGACAAAAAAAAAAAAAAAAAAAAAAAGTGCGCGCACATCCGCGCATATACCTCAATTACACGAAGCCGAAGAGAAGAGATCACACCTTGTGCCGAAAGAGGTGCCCCTCATTCGTACTCGGTCAAACTCGAAATGTCTCTGCGGGATAACTCGATGTACACTGGCGTTCATAAGTTCTCTGGCACGCATGCGGAGAAATTAAAGTAGATTTATGATGCAGTAATAAATGTCATCTTTTAAACAGAAGGCCGATAACATCAATGGTAACGATCGGGAGTTATTATAATGTAATAACTGGATGGGATTAGAATTAGATTTAAAATTGACATTACACTCGCGTGTTAATTTGCATCCACTTATCGTTAGTGCAACTTCCGCGTAAATTCCTCGCAGGAATTTCAATAAATGTTATATGATGCAACGCGGTTTCTCGAATGTTAAAGACTGTTCATTTAATGCGTGTATCACGTAGTGTTCGCGAACTTATGAACGATGCTGTATAAATGTATTACGATGACGCACACGCAAACGTACGCATATGATGCGTATAGGTTTACGGTCGCGGAACGGTTGTGAATGCGCCGCTCATTACGATATAATGGTTTATTTCGATCCTTCTCGAATTACCGAGTCGACAACGAGGGATTCGATTCGAGAGAGCCCGCCCGCTCTCGGGCTTTCTTTGGGTCTTTGCGAGTGCTTTCGATTTGGAAGCAAGATGGAAGAAAGAACGAAACTCTAAAGAAGGATGAAACGAGGAAGCGTAGACTATGGCAGGAGGATGGGAAAATCGGGCGAAGGACGAAAAGGAACACGCGTTTCAATTGGGCGGTTGAAAGAAATATGATAGCAAAAAATGTGTATTTCGAATACGCAATAACCGCGAGAATGACATCTTTTTATAGTCTTTAATAGGGTTGTATTAATATTGAGAAAAATACTCTGCAATTGATTCTTGATTTATTTACTGATCGCTATTACTATTTTCATAAACCGCGTTAAGAATTTGCGTTTACTATACGTTTTACTATATATTTTTAATATATTTATCAAAAAAAAAAAATTAAGAGGAATGAAATCTCGAAAGATTAATTAATTTTCATCAACTTAACTTATTTTCATCTTTTCACCCTAAGATTCGAATAACTCGGGAGAATACGTCGAAAACCAAGGACAGTTATATCACACACACGTACGCACACGTTCCTGTGTCTATTACCTTACATTTGAACGAAAGATTCCAAGGTGCAATCTCCTTCACGGTTTCGCGAGCGAAACATGCACTTATACGCACTTCACGCATTCTCTCCAGTCCACGTCCACCCTCGTTCTTCGCGTAGTATGTCGCTTCGTAGACGAGTCGCATACGAGTCCCCCCTGCCTCGACACACCGAGCTTTAGAGAAATCACTGAGTCTTCCGGGTGTGACGGAGCGGAAATCGCCATTGTGTCGCGCTAGCACGGCTCTTCGCTCTTCGCGCACGACTCGCGCCTCGGAAGAAAGAAGGGAATGGATCGCCGTGCCAGGGCGAGGACTCGCTTTTCACTACGTGTGCTATGCAACGGCAATCATAAGGGGAGGACGAAGGGCAGGCAATGCGTCGTGATGGCGATTGTGCTCGCACGCTCGACGTTTTGCTCGTCGAGCGGAGCGTATAAGAAATTTTGATTAGACGTTTCGATCGCGAGAAATTCACAACCCAATCGATTCTCATTCTATTTATGTGCAATACACAACGGGAACTGAAAGCAGATGTGTGGGTATATTTCTAATACAGAAATTGAAAATAAAATCATTTAAATGGTATATATTATTTAAATAAAATTATCTGAAAATTCTATTCTCTCTCTCTCTCTCTCTCTTTCATTTTTCGTAAAGATGATTGGCACAAGTACATTATAAGAAATTCTTGTTTAAAATAATAACTAAAGTTTTCAGGTTTGCATTGATTATTTCAAATATGCATGATTTTAAATGTTATATATAATAAATAAAAGGAAATTTTAGAGAAAAGTGACATAAAACAAATATCTTGAACATTTAAAAACTATCAATCGTTGTGCATGAATTTTTCGCAATCGACTTTAATATATTCAATCTAGTAACCGAATTATCGCAACGCGTTAAGATTGACGCGAATAACGCGGCCGAGCATGTATTTTGCACGCAAGCAGACACGTCGATCGCGATCGCTAATTGGGCCAACGGACGTCGATGAGCATCTTCTCTCTCGCGCCCGTGACTTCCCGTGGGAATGAAATTATCCCGCGCTGCGCTCACGTATACACGCGCGTGTGTGCACGCGGGTTCGAGATGCATCGCCGGCGTGCGCGCGGCGGGCCCGCAATTATTTTAAGTGCGCGGCGATATCCAAGTAGCTATTAATGACGTTCCCGCGGACGGAATCGCGTGCCGAACGCGGATAACGCGGCGCGTTCGTGTACGACGACATATGTACGTACGTACGCATGTGGGCGTGAATTAATAGGCGTAATAATGATCGTTACGGTACACCGAGTCCCGGCGATATAGTTTTTCTTCGGGAACCGTCGCGTCGCCCGCTGAGACGCGAAGGTTTCGGTTACCGGAGATCGCCCATCGATGTAATCGTTAATAATCCTGACCAGCGCGTCTCGGTATCTCGCGGAGATGGTGCGTGGCTTTTAGCATTACGGCGAATTTATAACCGGCGTTTGTCCCGCTCGTTATTGATGTTGTACGAGTACTCGGCGCTCGACGCTGTCGCTCGTTTCCACATGGCCATAATTATGAAAAATTGCAATTCGCGAAATATCGTTCTGAAAATTGTGTAGGCACTGTATTCTTCATATAATGTATGTATATAAAATGTGTGCATGTAATCAATAATTTTCATATTTAAAAAATTACACTTTATATTTATATATTATGTAACTATGTTCAATTTTTAATAAAGACACTTTGTACATATAAGTAACGATACGCTGTTAAAATGCAATTGCAAAAGAGCGAAGTAATGTTGTAATTAATAAATCAATTTATGATGAATATAAGACGTTAGCTTTCGAAGACGAGCATGGTTAACGCTTGTGCAATAATACTGAATTATAATTGCGAAATAATTGTTGAAATAATATCCATTAACTTTGTAAAGGACAAAGAATTAATTATACCTCTAATAATTATTGCGAAAATACAATCATAATATTTAATAATTTAATTAATTTCGATGTAGGCGAGACATCGGCATTCTCAAAAGATGACAGTTTACATTTACGTAATTACACCCCATTATATCGCGAACCACAAGCGACACCGTCGCCTGACGTCAGCCCTTACGTCAGACATCCGGAATGTTATTATTCACGCCACCCTCGAATAACAGAAACGGATATGGTGCATCGTCCTTGCCATGCAATGTGGTATGACACGAAATTAGGCACGGCGGTAAATTCTGGCGGTTGAGTGGTCGCGCGTTTTATGTATTACAGTTTGCTGTCCTGGTCGACGCACTACAGTATCCCTCTAAGCCGTGTAAACGGGGGCTGTTCGGGGGACGCACGGGGGATGCAGGGGCGAGCCCTTCATCTTTCCCGAGGTGGGTCATAGAGCTCCTCCCCGACAGGAAGCAGCTGCAGCTGCGACGATACTCTTTCGATTACATAGTAGTGGTGGCTTTTCGCTTTTGCGGAGAGCTCGGTATCGCCACTGCACCCTGTCGAGTTTCCAGTTTCCAGGCTCTCCTGCCGCCATAATTAACCGTAATAAGGTCCCGGTAATGTGCGACGGTACACTTTTTCGACGGTATAATGTGGTTCGTATACTCGAGCGACTTTGCGCTCGAATGGCGAGCTCGTCGTGTTTGGAGCAGGAAGTGGTGTCGGAACGGATTACTCCAATATGGAGTGGCGATTAGCGGGTGTGGTTGTCGCGCCAGGACTTTTTTACCGTACGAACGGGTTCATAAAGTGCCCGCGCGAATTGGCCGCGGACGGTTGCAAACGCGCGGAACCAGTTTCCTGAATTACTGGAAAACGCGCACCGCGCGCTCCATTCTCGGTTCGCTTTTGCATCGCTTCGGGAATAAATATCGAGTGATCGGGGGAAATAACGGTAATGTCAATAGCCTGAAAGTGGAATCTTTAAACATAGAATATTTGCCTTTCTTTGTACTTTGAAGTCATGAAATATTATCGACATCACATCGGCATATGCTTCAACAGACTTTGCTATATATTCTGCGTGTTTATTTTGTTCAATCAAAACAGCTTTGTTGGCAAAAATCAAGTTATATGTATAAAACTAAAAATATTTTTATAAAAGTTCTCTTGCTTTTAGCAGTAAAAATACTTCCGACACTTATATCATGCCGTTTTTCGGAAATAAAGATTTACTAAATTATGATTGTATCATCAATTTGATAATGAAGTAGGATTTGCATCGAGTCACGGTAGCGTCGTATTAGTAGTTAGACATATGTTTCGAAAAAAAAAAGTATTACACGGATAAATAAGTCTCTAAACGAGTTTATAATGACCAGTCGTGTCCGCCGGCATATATTGCCCGCCGCCGCTCGATCCAAAAAAAATGAACACGAAGGACACCGTAAGACAGAAAGAAAGTGTCTCGCAAGTTCACGGAGATATTTACGCGCTGTCCGCGTACTCGTAAATGTCGCCATGGCGTCTCGCTTCTCGTTTTCCTCGGCTCGACGTGACAGCCTGTTAGACTTTAATGATGAATAATTAATTTGCGGCTCGTTAAGCCGCGCTCGCGCCGACCGTTCTCATCTCTCTCGGACTTGACGCTGCTCGTACTTGTCCTAAAATAGGTCGTCTCTCTTTAACGATATAACGTGTATGTTAAATTATATTTTTTTTCTCGCTATAATCACAATAGCCACGCGGACTCGGCCTTTTCCCTTCGTACTTGAATCGTTTGAAATGCGAAACGTGCGGCGGCCGTCACAATTATCGCTGCGAATTCACCTAGGAATTTTCAATTTTCGAGACGAAAGATAGGCGTTACTTTGCTCGGGGAAGCCGCCGATTTAAGGGACGCGCGTTCGTGTATACGGAATTTCACACCGCTCGTAATGATAGCCCGCGGTGCGAAGCTACTGGCGACGCGCAGCATCCGCGTGCTACATTGGATCTTCTTCGAACTCGCTGGCGTATTCTAGCTGACCTGCTTTCGCTAATAAGCGTCGAAGGAAGGTGATTGGTGGCACCGAGTTCCGCGGTCAAAGTTCAAATGAGAAAACTTTAATCTTACGGCCATTGTGGATGATTTATTCGCTATTACAACGTATATATATATTTTGTCAAGCGATAACGGGAAATTTTTGTGTTCGTGAGATATTTAAAAGAAAATTCATTGACACGTATATCAATTCCCGTTTAATAGCAACGGTTGGTTTTTTATCTACGCGATTAAAAAGTATATTTATATAATTTATTGAATTTATAATCCAAAACGATTGAATTATAGAATATTGTTCGTGCAATCGGTGTTTAACGCGATATCTAAAATTTACGGCGACAAGCAACGTTCATTTTAATGGCGATTAAGATTCCGATATGAGTATTTTTACGCCTACGTGATGCCGTTCATGGCTCGTCGTGACTGAAACATCCGTTGGTTTCCGCGTGATTCGCTATGACGGTAGCGCGCCCAAGCAATGGGTTATTTCCACGAATCGACCAGCGAATTCTCAATCCTCAGGAACGGAGGGTACTAGTTTCCTCGGGAAACCGCTGATTTGCGGTGGCTGTAAATCGATGTTGCTTTAATACTCGGTGCTGTAAAGCGCCACGGTACCCGAAGGTACGAAGGCGGATAATAGAAGAAAGCTTCTGCGGCTTTCAAAAACGAGCTTCTCTCGCCATGTGTACCATGGCAATTTAATAACGGGATCCGTGGGCTAAAGTGTAACGAGTAGACGCATTTTCGCGGAAAATTAATTAATATCTTTCCTTTAACGATCGTTGTCCAGTAATTTTAAATCTAAAAAAAAATAATCATCTTACAATAATAAATTTAACCAAAACATTGATTTAGTATACGCATGTAACGATATATTCAACACGTATCAGATAATTTACATTATCTACATAGACGGTACGAGAGCAGCAATTTTGTCGACAATGTCACGCGTGTTCGGAGAAACGGAACAAACTCGCAAAGAGAAAAAGAGAGACAGAGAGATACACGTATACGGTTGCAGAATTCACTGCACGAATTCTTTGAAAGATGCGACCAGTCGCATCTATACAATGATGCATATAGAAATCCACCTACTAAGCATATCCCGACACTGGTAATTCCAGCGATATGACGAATAGGTTGCGGTCGCGAGTTCCGGGTATTCGACTTGGCCGCTTGGTATCGAGCCAATGCTCGCCATTCATTAAGATTGTTCGTAACGACGTCGAGGTCTGGTATATCGGATGTATTAATCAAACAAAAAACTAATATTAGAGTGCAGTGTGACCGGGCAAGTGTGTCACCAGACTTGAAACCTGATATTTATATGAAGATATCGATTATATCTACTGGCTTATCGTACAAAAAAAAAAGAACTCGGAAACGATGTTACGGCTAGCACGGATATCATTGTTTCATCGTGACGATATAAACGACGTTGCAAGAAGTCAGCATACGAAGAAGAAGCATTATACTTGCATAAAAATATTAATAACCGCTTGGTAAAAAAAATTATATTTTATTTACAATATCGGAAATGTTCGTATCTGTATAATTATAGCAACACTATTATTGAAATATAAGCAAAAAGCAGGCGTATCTTTAAATTTTATAAAAAGAAAGATTGTGCTTAAGATAAAGTATAACAAAAAAGAACAGATTTAATAGCATCAAAATTGTTAGTTTTTTGCCGTTACTGAATGCGATAAAATTATCCGCGATATCATTAGAGAGGAGGGAGAAGAGATAGAAGAAGAAGCAGAGAGTTCAATAATCTAGCAGCGCGGATCTCGTTGTTAGCATTGAAGTCTCCAACGGCGATGTGCCACGACTTCTCGTCCTCGGCCGTTTTTCGCTCGTTTGCATGAAAAGTGACACACAGACGGAGAAAGAGAGAAAAAGAGAGAGACTCGCGTGCGTATCTCGTATAGCGATTTAAAAAACGGAGCACGATATGGCTCTCATAATAGACGCTGTCACCGTTTGCACAACCCGCGCGAACATGCTTTACAAATTCTCTTTTTTTCTTTTCTTCTTTTAATAAACCGTACAAAGCTTACGGAGAGCGGCAATCATTTTCGAGCGATCCATTCTCGAACAGGCAGTAAACGTCGGAGTTCACGCTTCATTCGATAGTTGCTGCGATCATCGCGGAAACAGATTTATGATAATCAAGCGGCATCGGTTGTCTCTTTTTCTCTCTCGTTTTCTCACCAGCGGCCGATAGCTTTCTTAAAACGAATTTCGATTTCCCAATAAGAGGCCGAGATTTACGACCTCCCGTTTTGCCCGGGCGCCTTTTTTGCACCTTGTCACGTCCCCTCTCCCCGCTGCACGTTTCGGGACTCTTTTTTTTTCGGGCCTCGCGAAGAAGGCGCGCGCGTTTTTTTACTGCCCCTTCATACGCCTGACAACGTCCCTTCTCCTGAGCGAAATGGATTCACGTATGCGAGAACGTGCAACGCTCGCTCACTCACTCACTGATTCACGCATTCGCTTGCTCACCGAGAAACCGTAACCGGCTTGTAATGCATGCGTGATCGTCAAAGTCAGGTCAGGGTAAGATTGACTTGCCGGGTCTTCGTAAGCTGAGAATAGAACACGTCCGGATTTTCCTGTGCCAGCGACACTCTACCTCGAAGTTAAAGCAAATTGACAAAATAAAAATCATCCCGTTAAGCGAGCGACAGATGCAATTATAAACGGTTACAGAACGCAAGTTTGTAATCGCGATTGAAAGCGAAGAAACGGACATTTGTCTTTTCACTGGATAATTAGAGGTGTGTAAGATTGAGATTTTTAGATCATCTGATGTAAGATTAAAGATAAGAGGTAAAGAAAGATGTGTTATCGGAGTTTGATGCGACATTAAAGCAGCAGTTGAAATGATCAAACGTTAATTGACATCATTAATTGAGGTCGTTGATCGAAATTATCTCGATCTGGGAAGAAAATTGGCCAGCTTCTTACCATGGCGCAAAAATGGAGACGTTACACTCGAAAGATCGGTGGATTCGAGATGCAAAATACGAATAGCCCAAGCAAATACAGTCGGAAGGACATACATATCTCTCGTCGTCGAGGACAAAGAACAAAAAGTCTGTCGCGAATTACGCAAACCGCTTCACACTAGACGAAAGAAATTGTCGGGGTTAACGAGGTATAAGGTTCGTGTTTGTAGTAAAAAAAAAAAAGAAAGAAAACGTTACGAGACTATGACAGTTAACTTTATCGCGTAGTTATGCAGGCAAGCGAACAGGAGTTCAGCTACAAAGTCGGTCACAATGTTGCATATCTACACGCATACACTTACATGCATGCATGCGCGATTCGTTGAAGTTTTGCGTCTATTCTCGATTAGATAAGTCGTGTTTGACCGTTCTTATCGACCAATTACTGCCAAAAAGCGTTTCACGTCAATGCAAAGATATATATCCTATTAGAGAAAGATATTTCGTCCGAATTAAACGATATCCTTTACATATTGGATTAAGCGAGATTGATAACGTTGCTTGGTAAAATTGTAGAGATTTTCAATTTCGAAAATTTTTGCAGTTCGAAACTTGCAACATTGAGAAAAATGAAATTCGATATATTCGAAATTGTTCACGTGTGTGTATAAAACTATCGAAATATCCCAATTGCCAGAAATTTTTTAACTCCTAACTTTAAAGCTAACATTTCCGAAATTTTCAGTTCGCGGTTCAGAAATTCTCAACTTTCGGGCTTCGAAATTTTCGATATCGAAAAGTTCCGGACTTTTAGTTACGAAATTACTTCTCTTCCGTCAATCACAGGATTGGTTACCACTACCGTTACAACGAACTTTCCTCCGATTTGCATCGAGTGTTCTATACAGCACGTTCGCGACTGCAGCAGCAGCAGCAGCAGCAGCAGCGGCACAACATCGGCTACAATATTGCGCCTGCCATAATCCCGGCGCGCTTCTGACACGTCGCTTCCGCCTCTCTTTTTCTCCACGATCGTCTGCAATTTGGACGTCACGGAGGAAATCCTCGCCACGACCGACATCGGCCAATTCGCCAGCGCATTAAAGTCGTACATACGTACATACACATATGCGGCGCCGCTGCCGCAATTTTGGCAGACGCGATGATACCACGCCCGGCACGATAAAAGCGCGCCGGAAGTGAATGGAGCGAGAATCAACCAAGGGAGCGGGAGGGTGCCTGTTATTCGAAACGACGACGCCGGTCCCGCCGTGAGAAATCGATTTGCCGGCAAAATGCTCGCTTACAAACATACACACGGACGATCTTAAACGTCTTGGCACACGCGCCAAATGCACGTATAGTTCTCTTCGCCTGCGCGATTCGCTAACGACAAGAGGAAAGATTGGGACATCGGGGCGGTGGCAGAGAAAAATGCCGGGAAAAGATCTGTCATGAGGTCTCGAGCTTTAAAGAAAATTTCTAAACGATGCCGGTACGAGAAGCGGATAAAGTTGAGTTTGTCCGTTCACATGTAGCTGTGTGCATGTATTCTTTGTTGAATATGTTACGAAAAGAGATTTATATTTTTTTAGTGCACATTTAACACAAGTGTAAGAGTGACTATCAAATTTTTACTCCACATTTAGAATTAAATGTGTGATAAGAATTTTTAATATTTCGCACGAAAATGATTTTGCTCCGCACAATATAATTTCAGTTTAAAAAAATTCATTATCAACAGTTTTTTGATAGGAATTTATTTATTTTGCAGAATTTTCAAATAAGATATCATATTTCGATAAGAAAATATGCAGGAATTTCTATAAAATAGAATTATTCAAGAAAATAAATTACTGCCGCATACAACTTAATTCATTATTTTTTTCGCGTTCTCCATGACTAGTGAGTTAATCGTGAAATTCTCACCAAACTTTTTTCATTTTTCCCGTCCAATGTCTTATCATTGCGTAACAAACAAACTAACGCGATTACGAATTCGCGGGATAGAGAGAGAGAGAGAGAGAAATTCTCTCGCTTTTTTTCGTTTAAAAAACTACACTGGAGAATTAACATGATAGGCTCCTCGTTTCGTCGCGGCAATTAGGATCTTAAGGGAAAAGGCGTGTCACGCATTTGTAGTTTCGCACTTACATGGAATTGGTGGTGTTCCAGTACATGCTGATCGTCTTGGCGCAATTGCTCACAGTCGACAGTAGTACCGTTTGTAGACACACGAGGAACACCAGAGTTACGAAGGACGTGGAAACCATGGTAACAACGTGGATGACGACTAGCACCGTCACCACGGGCACTCGGACTCGACAACAACCACCAACGACACCAATAGCACCCGTTGCACTTTCGCCCGCGACCTCGTTGCAGTCGTCCACAACGACCACCTACTTCTTCCACCACTGTCGCACCTCCGCCACATGCACACTCCACTTTGACCGTTGTTTTTTTTCGTCGACGAGTCGCGGCGATCCTGCGACGCCTCCTTATCCACCTTATCAGTATAATTCCCGTCGCTTTCACACTGTCATCCCGAGAAAATCCAATATAATGATCTTCGACGATTTTTAATATTCAACGAGAGATATTATCGTAGATTCAACGTATCGACGAGGTTTCGATTTTACACGTATCCAAGTCGGAGCAATCAGACGCGATTCGTTTTTCTCGGCGCGTCGTTGTCGATGGTATCCGAGATGATAGCACCGGTTCCATGGATCCAGCCTGTGTTTTTCTCGCCCGGAGCACAGCTTACCAGATCGTTCATCGGTTCAGTTTTCCTTCCGAGATTCTTTGGAAATGATATAGCGACGATGCTGATCGCGGAATTGCCGCTACGACGCTACAAAAACGCGAAATGCTACGGACGTACGTGTTCTTGGTTGGAATCGTCGCAGAGCGCGAAGCTACCCGTCGCTCGCCGTCGATCATTCGATACGGCGAATGCACGCGACACCGCTCGACATGTTAGAGTCGAAGCTCGGATTCTCGGCGGCAGTCACGAATGCGTGGAGCGTGCGTAAAACGAGTATTCCGTGACGACGCTAGATCGGCGGATTCATAACTTTAACACTTTTTAAGCGCGACGTCTCGAGGAAGATTCTCGTGCCTTCACGTACATATCTGTCGAGACGCGGAGATGCGAAGACTGTCGATCGCAGATCTTAGTTACACAGCGTAAATCTCACTGCAATGAGTACGACGGAATCCCACAATATTTAGGGTGATATTATCCCCTCTCGGCACAAGCACTGTACAGTATCCTCTAAGCACTGACGACGCGTCGAATAGCACTTTCAAAATCGCACTCGCGACGATTCCCACGGAATTCCGAGAAGGTATCCGAATCGGCGAAATATCTGTGGAAGAACGAAACACCACTGTTGCATCGATACCACGACTATCGAATTCTCGCGGCGACGACCGTCAAGCCAAGTTAAGAGTATAAGGACGCGAATGCCCGAGAGATACGGCTCTCTCGTCGATGGAGTAAACGAACACAACCTCGCTACTCGGCGTCGCGGACGCGTCTGTCGACCGAGCGACGAGCGAGCCGTTCGTCTCGCGTCGGCAGACTCGGCTGGCGGCGGCTCGAGCGCCGAGCGTCGGCGGAATCGCCCGACATTGGCCGAAGCCCTCGCGCTGTTCCGTACGTGTATCTCTCTCTCTCTCTCTCTCTCTCTTTGTCTTCCCTCTCTCTCTTTGTCGGCGACTCTCGGTTCCTTGGCTTTCGCTGGCTACGCGGCGGTATTACACCGCTCGCTCTCGAGATGTGAGTTTTGGAGCGACTGTCCACTCTCTTTATGCAGTCGGGAGATTTTGCGCTTACGGTGACAAGAAATTTTCCCGTGAATGCGGTTTTTTTTTTTTATACACGACTATCCGTATAAACTCTGTTCAGAATGCTCTAATCGAGTAAAGGAATATGTATAGTGTAGATTTATGACAGGACAAATTTATTTGATTTAAATCGCGTGAAACATACGTTTTTTAAACTTGTCGCGTGAAAATGATACTTAAGTAATAATAATGATTTAAAGTTTCCTTCGAGAGTAATAGCACGTTATTTAATTATTTAATTTAAAAGGAATAAATGTTTTATATTCGTGAATATATTATGTTATATTTTCTCCTAAGCAACATTATACTTGATCTTTTCTATTTTATAGACAAAAAATAGTGCGTTGAAAAAGTTTCGTAATCTTTTAGTCTTGAATTTCTCAAAGTTCTGCTTTAATATTTTTTGTATTTGTCACTTTATCTAAATACAGGACTGACACAAAGCAGATCAAACAAGCTCGAGTGTCATGCCGGCCGTTATTTCGGTTACAGCATTGCCGTGGCGAGCTCAAACATTTCTCCGATTCCCGAGAGGAAAAAGGGGATAGTTCGACACTCATTATAAAAAGCAACCACCATGATGAATTCGTTCCGGCAGTCGGATAGAAAAGGAGTATGTCACATATATGCATTCATTTCACGCACTAATGTTACACGCAGCAGCGCCTTTTTAGAATCATTACGTACGATTCTCGCTTTAGTATTCTCCTTCATCTTCGATTTTAGAGACCAGAAGCAGAAAGAGGTTCGATTACGACGGGGAGCGGGGATATTTCTTGTTCACGCCATCAACGCTCCCTCGGCTCGGCACTTTCCGGCGCGGAAAGGCGAAAAACAGAGATTCAATTCTGAAGAAGAAGGAATGCTGGGAGAAAAGGGGACAGCGTACTCTTTGATGCCACCCGTAGGCGATGGTAGGTGCGAAGTGTATATGAATCTCATACGCGAGGGTTGTAAATCTTTTTCCTTTTATAATCCAACCGGGGAGAGCCATCTCCGCGAACCCCGTGTCTGGCTCTTGCGCTTTCTCTCTCTCCATGAAGGGACGAATCACGCGTGTTTACGGAGGTTGGAGCGTCGCGGAGTATTCAAACGCACTGCGGGGGTATCATACGTGGACCTACGGAAGGGTTCCAGGGGAGAACAGCTGACGAGGGAGTGAAAGCGAGAGATATACGCGCGGATATGGTCGATAGGCGGAAGATGATGACTCTCGTGCGATACGCTCTCGCTCGAAAGGCTTTCCGCTCTCTTTTCCCGTGATCGTCCGCACTCTCCCGTTCCCTCGAGAGAGTCCCAATTATTTCGCACCCTTTGAGCCGCGGCAGCGTGGCCACGCTACTAGGCAACCTCTTCACAAAGTGAGATCCGCGCGCGTTAATGAGACACCGTTATGGTACTTTTTTTTTATTGCCGTTCCGAGATTTACCGGGTTTATGGGTCATGGGTAAATGGAGTCGAAATTCTGAACTATCTTGTATATTAAAATTAAGATAAATGTCTCGAATGCGTGAGAGTTAAGGTAAATGTCTCAAATACCGATCTGCAAATTTACACTTCTCGAGACGTGACTCGCCGTCACTGTTTACAGCAGGTGGAATTGCGCATAGAACCTGCTCCGCTTTCATACGAAAGAACGAAGAGAGCCTCTTCCGTAACGTATGGTTGATGTGCACCTGTCACATGCATGGAATAATATTCCACGTCTACGAACAAGTAGAGTAGAATCGAATATTTGGCCGTGAACAAATGTAGCGTTGAATTCGCCCGAGTATCGCGGCTGGATATCCTATTATGTCATGCAATATACCAGAGAGAATATATTGTCGAGTATAAATTAGAATCGAAACTTACAAAGAAGTTAGTATCATATATAAATATATTGTCAATTTTTGCAACGCTGAATCTGCAATGCTGAAATACTGTCTTCTTTATACGAGTTTATATTGCGAGAGGAAAACCTATGCGAGAACTAGCGCAATAATAATTTATTTTGCAAAGGTGGCTTATGAGATAGAAATTTTCTTCGTATCGTGTACATGCATATATTCCCATATTTCCTGCCTACCGTAAAATAAATACAGGCGATAATGAAGGGATGGTTAGAATTCGCCGATTAATATCATCAATATTTTCATTTCTGCCCTTTTCAGAAACTTTAGAAGAATATGAAAATAATGGTGAAGTATTTACTTTTTATATTTTACGGAACCATTACCTGATTTACTTTTGTCAAGTGCTGAAAATGCTGATAATTATTTGTGCAAAATGAAATAATTGCGCTATCTAAGAAATAATGAGCCAAATTAATTAGTGCATTTATATAAAAATTTGAATCTTTAATAAATTTAAAAGAAATCTTTTTATAACAATTCTACATTTTAATTCTATTATATTTTAATATCTACTATAATTTGATATTTTCAGAATGACTAATTTGACCTACCATTTATCAAACGTACCCCATAATTTCAACACTATATAACGTTAAAATTGTCGAGCGTAAAAGCGACCGTTCAAAGGATTCGAACGAGCACCATTCAATCTTAAACGCGGCTCTTATAGATGACAAGAAATAAAAGGGACCGAAGCACCATAATCCAGGCTAAAGTGAAAACCGCGAAAAAAAGCGGAGTATCGATCATCATCGTTCGAGGCGCATCCCGACGCGTGTCCGCCGCATTCAGCGCGATGCATCTCGTGGCACAATTAATGTTACCTCGACGAGCAAAGAGGATTATTAGACGAGAGTGATGAATGACCGGCGCAGACAGGGGCGTATCGCGCGACGTGGGGGATGCCAGTGGTTAGGATTTACTTTCGGGTTACGAACGCGCGGTGGTTGTTTGAGCGTGGGGAGGACGAGGGGAGACGATGGGGGAAGAGTCCTACGGTGAGATATTGGAGAATGATTTCATGCCTGCATTCCTCCCCGGAGGAACCCGTGCGGACCCCGTGAGCAACGAAGGAGAGATGCGCGCGGAGCCTATCTGGAATAATAGAATACCATTTGCCATTGTGTTTCTTTCTGTCTCTCTTTCTCTTGATCCGATACAAACGCGTATCGGTTACTCACGTAAGTATGCGTGTACGGTTACAAACGCGTGTATTCGTGCATGGATAGAGCGAAAAGAAAAAATAGAAAGAAAGAGAGAGAGAGAGAAATAAAGATACAACACATACCCGTTCGTTCTTTCGTAACGCGGCGCATTTATGGTAGTCGAGCCATTATGTTTTCCACCCATCGAGAGAAATTTACCTGTGATTATGCGACCGGCACACGTATTCGTCCTGCGCGTATTATGCTACTTATTCGATTCTAGTGAAAAGCGTCGTCCGCGCGGCGTCAAAGAGTTGTGAAAGAGATTCCGAGGCTGTTGTTCGCTCACGCGCCGTGACACATCGCCGTTCGATGTATGCGGTACTTGGAGCATAATTTGTCGAGCATTCAAATGCGTAATGATGTAACATAAGCACGTACGACGGAGGTCCACACTCGAGATACAGGAAGCGACGGTTTCGATCCGTGACATCAGCGCGAGTCGCGGGAAGAGCGATTTTAACTATACGTGTCGGGTGCGCACGTGTTTTGTAAGAATGATTAAAATCCATTAGTGAGTAAATAAAATAAATTATAGATGATGCTAAAATACACATTTTAAATCGTAATGCAAAATGTTTTTTTTTTTTTTTTTACATATATATATAATTACGCTTGCATATTATCAATGAAGAAGAATTGTGACCATAATAAACGCTGGAAATGATTACTGCACGTCAGAATACAATAAACTTTTAACGAGAAAGCGGAGAAACATAAATATTATGCAATATTTTATACATGAAATAACATTCGAAATGTAAAAAGCTCATAAAATTTGATTAGTGAGCGCAAGCGCTTCTAGATGCCGTCTGATTTCACGCAGGTGTCTCGTGTGCTCGTCAATTTATTTCGGGGATTACACGAAGGAAGAGGGTCCCTCTCCGGATGGATGTATAATAATGGGGTAGTCTCTTAAGATTGCAGACGCGCGGCCGAAACAATGAAGGATGACGGGAGGAGCTATTGTCTCAGCGTCTGCACATCGCTGGTTTTCAATGCCGAAATAAAATCAGTAGCAAAGCACATGAAAAAAATATTGAAAAATATCTCGCACTTTTTACTTATTCTCTCTCTCGTTTATTTATTAAAAAAATCTTAGATTACTTTCTCCAGATATATTCGCTTTAGAGCCGGCTTTAATAAAGCTGTGTGTGTGAGTCATACAGAAAGATCTTTAAATCCTGCTCAAACAAACCCGGGCCCGGTCCTTGATCGTTGACCCGCGATCCGTTTGTTACACATCTCGCCCGTGCATTCTCTCTTCTCCGTTTGTTTCTATCCTTCTCCCTCAGCTTCTCGCTTTCGTCTTCCTTTTCCGTCCCATGTGCAAAGCGGTCTCGCATGAGAGCGCGGCACAATGAAGGTATTAAATGGATATAAGGTAGTGGGTAAAGCGGCGCTCTGACCAGAAATACGGGAGTGTATCTCGAGCAGCGCATCACGAAAATGAAAGTGCTTCGCAAATATTGATCGCCATCGACCTTACAGTCGAGGAGAAAGGAAGCCGGAGAAAAAGTCAAATCTTATGTACATATTCGAAACACCGGTTTGAGCGCTTTTTAAAGAGCTTTCCCTCCCCTTGTGTGGGTCCATTTGAGCGAGAAACCGCAGATGCATTTCGGAAGACAGGTGCGATTCTTTGGGAAACATCATACCGCTGCGGAAAAGTCCGTTACCTGAGTTGGTTCGGGAAAACATCAACAAATATATCTCGACATCTATTAGACTCTCGTAATATATTTCTACGATAGTTAGCGAGTCTTTCATATCTTAATGAAACGTCAATTTTACAATCATCATTTTTAAATTATAGATTGCAGGTAAAATCCTTGACGTTTTATAGTGAATAGCAACGATTCTTTTCGGAGAGAATTTTTTTCTCGAGAGTCTATTGATCGTTAGACCGTCTAGAAACGAACGTACAACGGTTCTAGAGAAACAGGTGCAAGATTTTAAAGCAGCGTTTTGGATTTGCCGAAAATTTGTGGAGAGTGGCGTATCCTCAATTTATATTTGCTCACGCGAGAATAATCACAAGTGAAAAAGAGGATGAGTCACGCTCGAGGAATACCGCGGCTCGATAATTACATGAAATTTATTAACGCAATCATGTTGAAGCACATATGAAAGTGATGATCGAAAAACGTTTTTGATAGACTATTTCTCGAGGTATTTCGTCAGATAACGATCTCTTTCGTAACGTACAAATGGTTGTTACGAGTTGACCGATAGCTCGTAGATTACTATCCTACTCCATCGATAGGTCATTGATCCTACGAAACGATCTGCTCGGAGAACGGATTATCATATGTTAATAAGTCCCAAGAACCGAAAGCCCGGCTACGCCTAATTTGCGAGGTAATCGCGATCTTTGCTCGCACAATACGAAATTCTCAACGGCCATCGATCATCATTATTTATCGCCGTTCGCCAAATTCGTATCGCGCGCACACTTACGTCGCACAGAGAAGAGGAGAGACGCGCGTGTGAGTCGACGCGCGTACACGCACTCACGCCGGCCGGGTCCAATCCATTTTGCTTCATTACGGCGTTCCTCTCGCGAGGATCCGAGGCTCTTCTTCCTGACCCTGCCTTGAACTATGATTGGACACGTTACATCGATCCTCGTCGATCCTGATTCGAGGCGTCTCGGACGCGCGCGCGCGTGCATAAACGCTTCGCCTCTTCTCACCTTCGTCAATCGCGCTGACGATATCGCCTCGTATCGGCTCGCGGCCTTTCCGCGAGCAAAATAGAAGGATACGAGAGGAGACGGGACGAGACGCGCGTCGGTCGATCGACCGATCGATCGACCGGCCGTTATTCGATCGAGCGTTCTCAACGAGCTCTCCTGCACCTGTGAATCCGCGCGAGAAACGCGAGCCGCGATGCCTCGAGGATCCATTAGCCATTAACCGACGCTCATGCCCGTCAACGTGTCAACGGCGGAACAATGCGTCCGCGAGAATAGAAATCGATTTTTACGCTTCCCTTTTATGACGCTATCATTTTTCGGCCTACTCGCGTAGACTATTCTTCTCGCGATGTGTGTCAACGCGAACCGTGAACTCTACCACCTTACGTAAGCAATCTATTATTATTTCTCTCGCGATCCCGATCACGTTTGTTAACAATAGCATGTAGTGCCAATTTTTAAGCGTAGCTATCGTAAAAGAAAGAATTTGTATTTCTTTCTGCATAAAATATATTTATGGGTATTTATAAAAATAAATTGTAAGGTCAGATTCAAATGGGAGATTCAAGCTTTATCATGGATATACACAGACGGGAGTGGTGAAACATGTCTGTTTAATCGCCCGTGACTATGGAGAAAAATCAACGCTACGGAGAATGGGCGAATAATCATTCGCCATATCCGTTTTATTTCTATTCTTTGAACTATCACCACGCTCTGTTGCTAGACCTATTATTTCGGGTTGCAAGCGAAAGCAAGCTATCATTAATACAACAAGCATTACTTAATGACAGTCATTTATTCAATTAATAAATCCGAATGTGTTAATAAATCAACCAATGGTACGTACAAACGTAACTGTAATTTTCAAGGATACTATTGCGAGGTTACCATGTAGCATTTAATTATTATTAAACGTTTCGCGATAAATTAATGAAATAACATGTCACGATATTACGTGTGCTCTCGTTTGTTAAATCGCTGTCATTCGCACCGGCGAACATTAATCTGAGAGACGCTGTCGATTTCGACCTAACGAGGTCCGACCCTTATCTCGAGTTTTGGCGGAGCCCGCGTTAATTAGAAAATCAGCAGAGAGACGGAAAGAAAAGAGGACAAGAGAAGAGAGAAAACGTAACATGTACAAAATGCAAAACAGATACGTTCCTATAGTACATTAACGATTCGACGTTTCAGTGGGAGGAAGAACGCAACATCCGATAGAATTTGAAGCATTAGTCCGACTAATGATCAACATGACTGTCCGGGTAGATACCGGTTCCTTGGGATTTTCAAGAGAGAGAAAGAGATAGCATGTCTCGGACATCATGAGAGAACGAAGGATAATGATCGTTCCTCGATGAGGGCTATGTACTCGAATGTACCGTAGAAATTCACGCAGGCGTGTTAATCTCATATGGAAATTATCTGACTTGGAGAAAAAAAGCAATGCAAATTTCGCTTATAACTCCTTTTAAAAGAATATAAATTAATGTATTGAATTAATGTAAAATAAAATTAATATTTAAAATGCATGACATTAAATTATCATAAAAACAATTAAATACAATATTTAACCAAATTATTTTATGTATACAAACTAAAGAGAAATGAGATAAAATAATACAAGAATTAAAATAACACCATAAAATTGTTTCAATAGAAATTCCACAAATTTATCTCAAATTTCTTTCCTAATTAGCTGAAATATTTCACATAAACGATTAAATAGTGGGATTTAAATGTTAACCGGGTAGAAATCGATTCCAAATTTGTTAGAAAGGATTGTTCGTAGTTTAGGCGAGTACGTATAATCGCGGGAAAGTTTCCTCAGGATACCATTCTGAAGCAGAACGCGAAGACAAGGGCATGCCAGAATTAGAAAGAGACGCACGGCGCGTGCGAGATTATAACAGGAAACGCGAGCTAGTGCCGATCGTAAGTCAAGAAAGCACTCTCGCTCTTAAAAGCCCGCAAGCGGGAAAAGAGAGCGTGTGCTACGTCGCGTTAATTCATAGCTCGCAAGAGATCAACGAGAACTGTACCTTCTCTTGTATAGCCGTGTTAGTCGACTCGATTATATTGTATATCGCGGTCTGGAAATTTCGGACGATAATAATAAGGTTTATAGGACGCCAATGTAATCACATGTACCTTAACTCGAAAACCGAGAACGTTACATCTTCACGCGCTTTGTACGAAATTAAATTCTTGCTGACCCACCGCATGTATATTAAAAATAAATTTATTTAAAACATAGAGATTGTATATAGATTTTATCAAACGTATAATACAAAAATATAGAAAAGTTATGTAAAGTCTATTGTAAATATCACTTTAGACTTAAAATGAATTTTATAAATTATAAACTGACATACGATTTATATATAAGATTTTACGAGACTTAAAAAACTCTGCTATAAATTGGTGCAACCTGAAAATGAATATGGTTGAAACTGAGTTCTTTGTGTCTAATAACCTATTGTAAAATTACAAAGATGTACAAGGAAAAGATTTTATGGACTTTAGAAAGCTTCTCCACGGCATACTCTTTCGTAATCACCCTATCGCTCGTGAAAACGGCGAACGACAGTTCAAATGTTGAAAAAAAAAACTGTCTCCGCTGGATTTCGGAAAAATTATTACCGACCGTAATAGATAATTTCGAAAAAGCATGACGCGTTACAGCCATTAAAAGGAGAACTTCTTTCCGAATGCACTTCCAGGCATTGGATCAGGACTGACCTTGCTGACATAAAATTAGAGCAAAAAATTGAGCAAAAAATTGAGAAAGTCTCCCTTACCGTTAGTTTTCCTTCGATTTTACTTTGCCTTTTAGGGTCACGTCAAGAATTATTGCTGCAAATAAATAAATTTTGCAAAAAAAGAGTTCTTTTGGAAAGAGAAAATGTGATACTGTATCCTAAACGGCACAGTTTATCCAAGAAAAAGAAAACGGAAAAAATAAGTGAACAGTTATATTGATGATATATCTTTCACTTGAATTACCATTGATTTGAAAAAAATTGATTTGATTGTCCTAAATCTTTGTAAATATCATATCATATTTTTGATGTTTTTACAGTCCTTTTAGTATTAAAAATATCTCTTTTTTCAAGAAAATGTATTTGTATATATATTTCTTTGTACGCGAATAATTTAATTTTACTGGGCATAATTTGATGGACGATATATACCATACAGTTCGATGAATTTGTTTTTATACAGAAGAATCTAAAGATTATTATAGATTGCGCGTATCTAGTTCAAAGATAATTTTATAATCAAATAATTTAACCGATTTAATCAGGGGACCAGAGACAAGCTTAATTTTATAATTTATGTTAAATAAAGACTTGTGTAAAAATCGTTATTTATTCTAATTTATGCTGATCGAACGGACATGGTAGTATTGTCTCCGGAATCGAAGGAAAAGCGACTAACAATAAGAGGGAACTAGATAAAGGGTGTAAGTCTGACAGGTAGATGTATAATATAATCTCAAAGGTAAAAAAGCTAATCCGCTTGACGAGTGGCACGTGAACTATACGTATATTTCTATTTTTTCACCACGAGGACAGGAAGTGTAGGATTGGAAAGATCCTTTTGAACAATGTAAATTTTGACTACAAAAAGAAGAGTTGAGTGCCAGGTAAAGATTTAAAGAGCATAGTGAATCCTAAAATCTCACTTTTCTTACTTTCCAGCGAACAGCAAAAAATATAGAAAGTTTCAAAAAAACTTAAAAAAAAAAAGAGCTTAGCAAATAAACATACAAAAGAAGACAGAAATCTCTACACGTATTGTGTCTTTTTCCATTAACTGCTCGTAAAAATATTGTACCTTGTTTCACGTTATATTATTTTTATTATTTGCGTAAAAATCGACAATCAGTACCGATGTTTTAGCGACACAATGTTTAAAAGGTCGAGAGATAATTCATAGAATAAAAAATTCTTACGGTATTGACGAACGATAGTCCAAGTATCGCAACACATATTCGGATACTTTTATGTCTTTCCGTTAATGGTACCGTTTTACAACCGCCGGTGAGATAACTTCTATATGGAATGCAGTAGTGGTTTGAAACCTAGACGCCGAACGCGATCGCATTTTCGCCTGACAACGATTAATAGTGATTTTTCGTGGTACCCTTCTTCCGTTGTGTGAATAAACGAAGGGAGAGGCCTGCGCCTCTTTTTCACGAAAGGACCGCGAACGGAAGTTGCTAGAGGCGGCGCGCCCACGGTGGGTGGGCCGCAAGCTGAATTAAAATTGATGGATAAGGGCAGACAGCTTCGCAATTTTCGTCGAATTAACCGCGCCGTATTACTTTGCGTTATATGATAGAAGTCCTGCCGGGCCTCTTCGAATGCTCTCTCTTTCTCTCCTTTGAATGATCTTTGCCGAGAATCTCGGGGGCACGCGGCACTTTTTATTAGCGCGAGATGCGAGATTCGTATTGTGATTGAACGAATGATTTCGGCCATTCCACGCGAACAATTTATTTGACGAAAAAATAACGAGTCACCGTCTGAATTCGAATTCGACTATATATATACTTAAACAAATGATTATTTCTGTTAAAATACTCTTTAGAGGGAGAGTGTATAATTTATATTGTAAAATATTCGTTCTGCCAAACATTTATTTAAAATGAAAAGATCGTCATCTGCTTCTTCGCATCATCTAAATATTTCAAGACTGGTACACGATTCTGACGTGACATTTTATCAACGTCAGCGAGGGAATATTTGGTCCATTAATCGTTCCGCTTTTGCTCATTCGCAGGTCTAATTTATAACAGAAACATATTTTTTCGAACGAGATTGCTGCTTAAAGTGAATCAACGCCTATTTTTACGATTCCCCAATGATATCTTTTTCAAACAAATATGAAATAATTTATATAAATTGGCTGATATCGATTTACATCATTTATCACAAACTCCAACAAACTTTTATTAAACTTTTTTCTGCAAGACGTTCTTTTATCCCCGAAATATGAGAATTAAGAAGCTTCACTTGTTAATTACACGAACGGAAACGTCTAAAAGACCGAGATCTCCCTCTTTTTTTTCTCTCATCGATGGTCGATCCGCGATAAATGTCTTCATGCGATCCGCCGCAAACGTAGTGCGGGCCGTGCCCTCGTATCTCGCCAGCGGCCATTTCTCAAAACGTTCCTGAAGTAAACTGTTGCAAATTAAGGTTGCACAAGGAGCCAACGGTCATTTCTCAAGCTGTCTTCCCGCATAAATTATTGCAAACGAAACCCCGCGACGAAAGAAACGCATAAAGTGCCTCCTCTACCGCTCTCTTCTTGCTCGGCGTTTCGCTCTCCTGTCCCCCTTTCTCTTTTCCGTAGCGCTCTTTTTCTCTTTCGGACATTCTGCCATTTCTCTGTTTCCCCGTCCCTACCGCGGCCGTACCGCACCAGGGCTCGATATCGCCAAGATACGCGACTAATCTACCAGATAAAAAAATAATTTGATACAGCTACGAGACGCCATTTCGATAACGCTCGAAAACTCTCGATTATCTGGCGGTGTCGAGCAGCGTCATAAATTAAGAGAAGTTTTCGGCTCTCATTATTTACTCGGCGCAATTGAGAGTCGGTAGAAATAAGGTACCGAGAATTAATGGAGTATTTTAACTTACGATCTTGTTGCGCTAGCGTCTATCCTAATATTCCGATGATTTGTCTTACGTACCTGAAATAGAAAAGAAAGACTGTGGTTAGTGACAAGTGGAGTAACTGGCATAAAGTCGTAAATATGACTGGCATAAATTACTCAATTTTGTAAAATAAAAAATGATAAACTTTTAATTATCAAGTTCTTACATGGAAACATTCTTGGGTCTCATGTGTATCATCGTCACATTTTTTAACTAATATCGGCATTAATTAGACGATTTTATATTATATATTCTACATCATTCAATGTACATTTAAAATTTTTCAGCTTAGTAATTAAAGGAATTAGAGCATAATTAAGATTATAATACATTTATAGATAAAGCTTTTTAATGGATCGCACGCGCGTATATATAGACAATCTTGAATGATTGCATGCTTTCGCGCGAGAAGCGCGGAATATTATTATTATATTTCCAGAAGAGAAAGTGTTAAAAATTCTTATTATCTCGATAGAGAAAAAAATATTGATCCATGTGTATTCATTTTGTCTCGGGAAAGAGATATTAATTCGAAAATCAAATGCTTGAGAATCGAGCGTTGTCTCTTTACAAATCACGCGAGATTCAATCGCAGACGCGAGATGTTATTTCGCGTGTATTGTTACTTTCCACGGTGCTATTCGATCGAGTATCATATGCGATTAAGAGGCTTTGAAGAGGGCCCGTAATGCCGCGTTGAAAGCACCGATGGGATTCGATTGCGACACCCGGAACCTTTGACATGCCTCCCGACATAACGATCAGTGAAACATGAAATTGACCTTTCTAGTCGGCCGGACATATCTGTCGATCAGGTCCACCCGCGGGACAATTACGTCGTAACGATCCGCGACCACGATCCATCAGAATTCTCCGTCACGCGTTGTGAGCATAACCGCGATCAGGCGAAACACAATCCGTTTCTTCTCGTCTTTCTTCGTCTGCGCGTCCGTGCGCGGTATGAGAATTTTAAAAGCCTCTTAAGCATAAATCGAAGCATCTTCTTACAATGCTAATGATTCTTTTCTCCACGCGGAACATTTGGATATAACTTTTTACAAATTGTAATTTGCGTTATCATATTATTAATCTGCAGATAATTCAAATTTCAAGCCAAAAAATTCGATTTCAAGTCACATTCATATTTTTATTTAAGTCGGAATAAAAGCAACGTGTATTATTTCATTTCAAAACGAATTGGTCACTATTTTCAAAAATACTATATGCATTCAGAGATTTATCAGAGATAAAAAAAAGATTTACATAGTGTTTAAAAGATTGAAAAAACAGTTTTATCTCCAACAATTTCGAATGTGCATCGAGCGATTTTAAATTTGATATTGGAAATGGAACAAATACATGAAAATTATTTTTATTTGCTCCACAAATCTATTCAGTTCCGTCCAAGTTGAAACGAGACTTAATCAATGTGAATATATTGCTCGTTTTTTTTCATCGATGTGATATTACTTCAATAACTATTGTGTACCTGTAAACACGCGTCGATAGGGATGAAAGAGTAGGTCCGAACGACGGCGAGGAAATAATCGGGGATGACGGAACGGAAATAAAGGCCAGCGAAGACCGGGCGAAAAGCCGAGGGAGCACGGGATGAAGTCAATTACATTATGCATATGACCAGTGGAAGGCAATACAAGAAGCAATCGGCCGACGATGGAGGCATGCCACTGCTAAATTAACTGCCTACCTAGTTGTGCGCAATGCAATAATGTATTAGCCGCGGTGTGTACTATACCAGCTCCATCTCCCTCCCCCTTTTTCTCTTGACTTCCCCCTTTTACGCATTCCGTCGCATTGCTCTCTTATACGTGCGTTCAACCCTCTACTGACGCCCTACCTCGGATTGAAATTAACATCTTTTCCTTTTTTCGTGTTTTATTTTACTTAAATATTTATATGTATTGTCAATTAATTTTAAACAATGTTGCATTTCATCGAGCAATTTTTAATTCTTAAGTTACATGTGCACAAACGCACATTCGCCTCCGTTATATTTCAAAATGATTCATCGAAGACAGACGATTTTCGAGCTTCGTGCTTTGCACGTGGAAAACCTATCGCGAATGATTAACGCGAAGAGCCGTAATAACGAGTCGGTCGCTACAAGTATCTCCTTATAGCGGAGGGACGTTTATGCCCCTGCACAGACTATTTATGCCCCAGAAGGAAGTGCTGAGTCTCTTTATCCGCTTTTAATGAAGACCTTGGCAACGTCGGTATTTCTTATGGGGATATAATATATTTATATTTGTTAAAAATAATCATTTTTATAATAATTTAATAAAAAAAGAAAATGAGCATTTTCTCTTTCTCTCTGTTTTGCGAACATTGATTCATGCGTTCATCTTAAATAATTAAATTTTCTCTTCCTGCATTTATGTTAATCTAAATTTATGAAATTTATGGAACTAACATCTACAGAGGGACAGAGAATTGCTAACTAGTTGATAAACCAAGACAGCCGGTATAACTAATCCCAACTTCCAACATGATTAAAATATCATTTCGTTTGACAAGATCTCAGGACGATCCACCCTCGTTATTGCGAAAAGGATTGATAATCTCGAGAGATATATAATTAAATAACAAGCAACTATTGATTTTCTCAAGGTTCACACACCATGTGACACGATCAGATGCGCGTGCAATGTATTCCACGCAATTTTATGGCGCAATTCTGCGGTATGATGCGCCGGTGGAGCTCGAATAAGGCTTTAGGGCGTTTTCGTAATACCCAGTAAAGCTTCTAGTTTATCGCGCCTTTTACACGACACGGCAAGTTCGCTTGAATTACCGGCAAAAGAGTGGAAATTGTGTGTTTTGTAAAGGGTGAGACAAGAAAGAATAGGCGTATCGTGGCTTCCGTGAAAGTCGAATAAAGACACGCGAAGACCTTCGCTAGATCATTTAGCTCTAATGTGCATAAAGTTAGAGAAATTTTGTGACAGATGCTGACTCAATTTTGTAAAACTCGTACCTAATGCATGAAATTTACTGTGAATAATTGAGGTTTAACGATCATAAATTACATAAAAATATTCATATTAAAATTCATCAAATTCTGACGGCTCTTAAAAATAATACATAATAACGCGTTGTATAATACAATATACAAAAGAGTAAATTCATTCTTCTAATAATTATTGTTTTATTTCATTATTCAAAAAGGTACTAATCCAGCATTCTACGTTAAAAAGACGTTGTTAGCGCGAATAAATGTGTGCGTAACGGAAAGTATATAAAACCGAGCTTAACCCTTTATCTCGATGCGAGTGCTATACGACTAGAGCCGGCGAAGCGTGAAAAAGGTTTGTGCGAGCGGATCTCGCGCGAGAGGCGAGGCCGACTGGTCACCTTTATCGCTTCCACGGCTTTTCTTTCGTTTCACGCGCGAATCGTCCAACAGACGCGGTGTTCTTGAAATGCCCAGTCGCAGAGGAGAGATATGCTCGTCGATCGGGATCTCGGCCAACGTCTGCGAGCGGATCTCGCGCGAGAGGCGAGGCCGACTGGTCACCTTTATCGCTTCCACGGCTTTTCTTTCGTTTCACGCGCGAATCGTCCAACAGACGCGGTGTTCTTGAAATGCCCAGTCGTAGAGGAGAGATATGCTCGTCGATCGCGATCTCGGCCAACGTTCGAAACCAATCAGACCAAAAATCTCTCGATCGACAGGATAATATTAATGCCAACGTATCAATTCGCTTTGCGTTCACATTGTTCGCGGCGGAACGAAGCGAGCCGACTTAAAGATGAATCTACACTTATACGACAAAACATGCGACTAATTGAAATTGTAGTATTATTCGCGGTGAGTTTCTCCGGCTGTGCAACGAGCAAGAAATTTTTAATTTTTTTTTTTTTAATGCATACCAGCATGCATTATCGCAAGGTACAAACCGCGCTATTTTATGATACAAGATATATGTGAATAGCATAATTATATAAATTAAATGAGTTACATAGTTTTTAAAACATTGCTTCATAAAAACATATTTAATATATATTTTTTATAAAATTGGATTTTTTTTAAGTGCGTAAAATTTTGTAAATTAAATTTGAAATTAATTATTTCCCGAATATCATCATGTTCTGATAATACAGATTCTGATAACAGAAAAAATAATATTTTTAATCTAGCGGAATAATTGAGATGTATTATATTCGGCGTTTTTTTTTTTCATGTGGCAGAAATAAGAAAACTAATTAAAACAAATTTAACTCTGTCCTAATAAAGTTAAGCTGATGAAGATCCACTTGCAAAGTCCGCCGAGGTGAAAGTTCCTCCGATAGGAACGCTCGTAATCAGATCCCGGAGTGCCTTTAATTCCATTATCCTGTATTAATTGCAAAACCGATAGCGGAGTGTCTTCACGGTACCATTAAACTCGCAACGCTCGAAATTAAATTGTCCGGCAACACGACGAGGAGCCGTGCATATCCTAACCGGCGTATCTCGATACAAGCCGGCGAAACAAGATGGCAACCTACGGCCGTGACTAACTAACGTATTCATCCCTTAAGGAGTGTCCGTGCGACGCCGATGACCTTGAAGATAGCGGCAACTTTCTTCGGCGGCTGTAAGGACGAGAGAACTCTATCGGAAGGCGTGCGACGCGAAAATCGAACGGATCGGCGCGATTTTTCTTGGGCGACCTAAACCGGCTCGACTGCCGATAACTGAGATATAAGTAGCCTTTTCTACGTATCCTTTTTTTCTCTCGTTAACACAGAAACGTAAGATCGGTAACGGAGATGTCGTCCCGGTCGAGGATACGCGAGCGTAAAATCGACGTGACAAATTGCGAGTATATCTATATCGCTAATGAGAAGCCGTGTGAAAACGATGACCGCAAGATTAAGGCAAGGCACTTTTCATAGGATCGTTCTTACTCTACGGTTCGCTCGTAGCGAAACAAAACCAACGGTTGACTGGTCGTAATAATTTTCGACCGGATTACGCGCGATCGCGAGATAAGGCAAGGACAAGTAGAAGCTGTTGCTTCGTCGGACAATATATTGCGGTATTAAGAATGTTCAATGCTAAGGTCATAATCTGCAAATAACAATGACGAATTTGTGCGTGTAACAAAATTGATATACTCCACTTTCTATTTCCTATGTATGCATGTTTTTCGAATATATACAGTATGACTGTCTTCAAAGTAAATGTAATTACAGTAATTAAATTTAAAACTAATATATTAAATACATATGTAAGCATTAAAATTCGATAAATATGCCCTACAACTTGTTTTAAAAAAAGATACACTTTATTATTTAACATTATATCGTAATGAGAGAATAGTATTTTCTCTCACGCGCAGAATATCAAAGGAGCATTCTTTCTAGAGGATTGGCCGAGTCGAACCCGGTATGTGTATGGATGGTACGATATAACTACTGTACATCCCATAATTCATTAAAGCGGTATTCTTGCCTTTGGACTCCGGCCATCAACAGAGTTGCTGTCTCGCCGGCTATCGTTCCGACCCGCGGCGAGGGAGACGAGCGCGGAAGGAGAAACGAGGAAACGAGGAACGAAGGCAAAACCGGTGAGAAGAAAGACAGAGAAGAGAATTTCTCGCGTGTATACACATGTGTATTAATTATTAGTATCATCGCCTCGACGCAATTCGCATACCTCTCGCATTCCTTTAGGCTTCTAGAATCCAGGAAGTGCGAGTAATGTTTGCATAACCTTTTCCGAACGCATATTCTCAAGGAGAATATCTCCTGCATTCCACTGTTTCAGATTAATCTTTTCTCTCCATTCTTGTTTGCAATTAAAATTGCATGTCGATAAAGCCAGCCATCATGACTTAAGAGGCTGTTCCGAGCGTCTATATACGTTCTTCTGTTGCGTAATTTTAATGTATGCGTTAACGATAATCTAAGCGTCTTCGTCTTCATCGCCAATAAAATCTTCCTCCACGTTATCGATAAATATTAATTTTTAGACAGACAGTCACGAAGTGGCGAAGGAGCGGCGTTTTCTACCAATGAACCAAGGAGATTCCGAAAAGGAAGCACACGAAGAGTTGCGAAGATGGCTGATGCTTGTAACCAACACCATCCAACGCGGCCATTTGCGAGATATAAGGAATCCGATACAGGGTTTTGATCTTCATAAGCCCACCCTCTATCGTGTTACCCATGGGGACAACGCTCTCACCTTCAGTGGTGCAATAAAAATGGCCGGAGAGGGGTGGGGGAAAGATCGGTAAGGGGGAGGATCTTCGTGACGTTCGCCTGCTGTCCTGCCAGGCCACGAAGGCGGTTGCGATCTGTCGATGATGCCTCTCCTCGACCTTCTCTCCGAGGTTAATTGTCCACTTTGTCGTTGAAGTGTTCTCTTATCCACTCAGAAAGAGGAGTCCCGCGGGTGGGAAACTGCCATGCCCAGGTAAAAAAAGGAGAGAAAAGGTAAGAAAAGAAGAGAAGAATCGGGCCGTGCAACGGGCATACGAACTAGCTTACGTATGTGTACGTCGTACTAATTTCATTACTTATGCATTGTTTGCATAAGTAATCGAATAAGAGCACACACGATGCATCGCAAAATGCAGCATATGATCAAGTATAATCCTTCGAGGAATCTCTTCGAAAAATATCGTTATTGTTAACGTCGACTTCTGGTTTTTACATAATTGACATGACCTACATATTGACAATGGAACATCTGATCAAGAGAAAGATCCATACAACTATTTTTAATGCACAAACAAAAATATAGCTAAATATCGTCAAAATGTCGTTTTTATTCACGAAAAATCATTAAAGATAAATCAAGGCTTAGGCATATTTTGTACCCATGCAAAAAATGCGGCGATTCAGACGGCAAAAACACGAGGAGATAAAACAAGATATAAGAAACGTTAAAAGACACAAGAATAGAAGCGAATGGAGGCTTAGGCATATTTTGTACCCATGCAAAAAATGCGGCGATTCAGACGGCAAAAACACGAGGAGATAAAACAAGATATTGTAAGAAACGTTAAAAGACACAAGAATAGAAGCGAATGACCGCATCTACCGTTATAGCATTAATTGACGTCGCTTCTTATATTCCACGTATGCAATAATTAATTCACAGGATGAGATCGAAGCCTCATCCAATCGCGATTCTCGGCACAGAGTAATCGGCAGAGTAGAATGCGGAGCACCGTGCCACGGCGACAGAGTCCAAAGAGTACCGCTTTAATGAATTACGAGACGTACAGCGGATATACTGTCTATATATCGATACGGGGCCCGATGGGAGAGCGCGGGCGCCGTGTTACGAGCGAGAGCGAGATTGATTTCGCAATCGAAACCAAGAATAGCACGCTGTAAAATGGGCGGCTGCACGCGCGGCGTACTACCGGTTTTCAGACGTAAATCAAGAATAGCGAAGTGTAATCACGAAGCGTAATTTCGCGGCGGGACCGTATTACGATGCGAGAGAGATTGTAAACGGGTTTATTAATCCCGGACCGAAATGCCGAAAACCCCTCGTAACTCCGCGCGACTCCGTGCTTTTAATGGGGCCCGACGGTGGCGAGATCTAACGATCGAGTAGCAACGGACTTATTAAACGGTTTTACGATTTCATTAAGCGCATGAACGGAGAATCGAACGGTTCGCGTTCTCTCGCTCGGTCTCACGGATTGATTCGCTTCTGCGCCAGTTATTCGTTTTGTCGTACACGGTCCAATCTTAAATCGAATCTAGAACCATTACGACCACTTGATCGAAATTTTACTCAGCGATATTGAATTATACAAATAGTACGACACGATACGCTTGGGTTTTTATTAAATTTTATGTTCTAAGGTTTATTTTGAAGATCATCCTTTATATATCGTGTGAAAGCAAATTTGAGATAAAAATATATACTTGAATTTTGATTTGATTCTATGAATGTCTTCGCGATTCGAATGTAGATTGAAAATTAATTAAGAGTCATTTTTCTAAACACAATAACATATAGAATAATTTATAATACGCATATATATAAAATAATTGCAGTTATGTTCTCATATGTCAGTAAACTCTGATTTTTAATAGAAAAGACACGAGTTTATATTAGTATAAAAAATCCTGTGTAACACGAAAAATTTTGTGTGTTTAGGATCAGGCTTAAATCTTTTTTTCAGGAACGAACCGGGTACTGGTACCATACGAAAGAGTTTAACGAAGACGCGTTTCCATGAAACTCGAACTAGCGACTGCAGGGGAGATTATACAATATGTACTTCATGCCGGTAACTCGAACTACTTCGTGAATAGGATTAATAAAATCTTACGGAGGAGTCGCTGCCATGAAGACCTTAGGAAATGGTTCGCGATAACTTTTCATTAATTTACGCCTCTCGTAAATTAAGAAAGTAATCCGCGTCGTAACTCTTCCGAAATTCATGCCGCAACTAGAAGCATCCGACAATGTCAAATTTAATGATAAAGTAGTCAGTTTCTCTCACAAAAATTCTCGCAAACTTAATCGTGCTCGAAACAGATTAATCAATATTCTTTTTCTTTCATCAGATATAAAAATCTCTCAAAATCATCATACAAATCTTTCTTTCATATATACTTATAATAACTTATGAGATTAGCTGTATTAATTATTAAATTAGCAATATATAAGAAATTGAAGCAATATTTTCACAAATTATTTTTACAAATTACAAGTTTATCTTTCATGTTAATAATTTTTATAAATACTAATTGTTAAATTAATAATTTGAATAAGTTTAGCGATTTTCAAAATTAACAAGTTTTTAAATATAGCTCTGTTTAAATTACTCCTTTTACATACCGTACTATACTGAATTAATTCCATACAGACAGGCGATACTTAGTGTGATTGAAATCCTGGACGAATACACGTCGAGACGTTTCAATGGGTGGTGGAAATGGCGAACGCGGAGGAAACGGTCACTCAAAGGCCACAAGAGAAACGGATAGTGAAGGGATAGAGGAGGACGTTTGGCCGGCAGACGGATTCCTCCGATTCAGTTCGGTTCGAGTTAGCTGGATTTGGCGAATACGACTCGTTTGTAGTCCGCCGAAGGCCCTCCGGCTACTGACTGTTCTCATTCTCTCCTTCTCTATTTCTCTCTTCCCTTCTTTCTCGAATGATTCGAACCACGGAACAGAACGAAGCAGAACGAAACGAACGAGCTACCTGCCAGTCTCGCCAGACGGATGCTGCGTCTCGGCCGGAGGAGAAACTGAGTGGAAACGAAGCGGTAAGGAAAAGACAAGGAGGACAAGGGGGTGAAGAGGACGTAACGGACCTGTTGTTCGTAACACGTGTTTGCGTGAACTCGTCCTCCGTGTCTGTCCATCTATAAGAGACCAGGCGAAGGCGACGATGTATTATCACCGGTGACAGTCCATCTCCTCTTAACCTCTCTCCTCGCGTCTCACCTTCATCTTCTTCTTCTATCCGTTTCAGGAAAATAAGCAAATAAAGGCGGCACCGGCGGGCGCGCTCGCCTCGTCGCGTTCGCTCCAGATTTTGGAATGCGGGCCCGAGATCAGGCGAAAAATGTGGGAGACTTTGGCAGGAGTTCGTTTAAACGAAATATTATAGGTACCGAGAAGAGAAATCTGAGAAGAAATGCCGTTGTCTTCGGCGAATCAGCGAAGATCCTGATTATATGGATCGGAAAAAATTTACAAAGAATTTTGTTAAAAGACAAAAATATATAAAAGAATATAAAAATATTATGCATAATAAAATAAAGCTATAAAAAAGTATCATAATAATAAAATAATTATATTTATATAATTTATTTATTTTTTAATTAAAGGATGTCTGTAGAATATCTACAGAAAGTAATCTAAGAGATGGAAGAGTTTGGAGTTTTTTGAGAGTTTGTGAGTGCAATTCGAAATCTTGCTTTGTGCAAAAGAAAAAAGATGAGAGCTTCTTAAGAATGTGGATATAGACAATAAGTGCGTCAGATGTGAAGAGAAAAAAAGAAAGAGTTGTAGAACGCAAAAGGAAGGGATGTCTCGGCCAATGAGAGACCGGCATGACGGCGGCCATTTTAATGATCGGCTCCGAGGTAAACAAAGAGAGGAGAAAAGGGGAACCGAATGACTTTCCAGCCCCTCTCTCTCTCGTGGGGATGCATGTTCGCCCTGAGTACAGTAACCCCTTAACATCGCGTAATGCATACGCATGTGGGCGTGCGAGGGGTGCCGTCGACCAATCATTGGCCCGCGTCTTCTTACTTGAGGCTTGAGAGAACACCATGGTGTTCTTACCTTTCCCCTATGTACACGTGCGAGTATACATATTGCGTATATATATTCACATACGGGTGCATATGGGGTCTCTCTCTACAGGGTGTGTCGTAAAAAATAGAAATTGATAGCAGGAATATGCTATTTGATGAATTTCAAGACCGGAAGATGTGTTTTCCGAATAAAAATTTTATTAATATTTTTTTCTTATGTATATTCGTGTTCATTATGTAATTGTTTCAATATCTTGATACTTACTTAGATACACTTGGTAATAAAATCTTACCACCAATTTTATTTATATGAGCAGAAGCTTCTAAATTACGATGTTTAGCCAATTAGCAGATAAGAGTGCGCCCTATATTTTTTTAGTATTTAGATATTTGCAATTTTTGCTGTTTTTTCACAAATAATATCCAATAATAAATATTACACATGGATTTATAAATTCTGCATATAAAATGTAAAGAAAAAAAAAACTTTTATTTTATTGCGAAATTAATTTATGTATAATACTATTTCGACTCGATGCTACTGATATTTTCAGAGTTTACGATACACCTTATATATTCGCGCATCAAAGTATGTGCATGCATCGTCATCGTCACCCTTTCTTCCGTTCTTGTCGGCTCGTTATACATTTTATCCATGCGAGAGGAGGAACGGGGCAGGAAAGTTGTATCGCGAGACAAGCCGCGATTTGCTGATGAGACTCGCGAACGAGGCGAGAAAGAAGCGGGCGGGTTGAAAAAAAGTGTCAAGGGGACGGGCGCGGGGCAGGGAATAATTAATGCACGCGTGTCGTTAACGAGTGTGGGACAAAAATCATCGAGCAGCCCATGTCTCGCGATTGAAAGACCCCCAGGTATACATCGACATGGTGATCGGTGCGTGAAAACAATTTCTTGCTCGCCGGGTACATTGTCCCGCCTTCTGCTGAGTAATGACTCGCTTGCTCGCTTGTTTCGCGATCAGGAAAGAGAGAAGTCTTGCATGTGTAAATTTTCTAGAGCAGTTTCTTGCAATTTCCAAGAGTCGTACTCTTCGCGAACTGTCGCGGCGAAAAGTGTTTATATTTCGATTGTATGCGGGCATTTATTCCTCGCCGGCTGCTAAATATAATTATAAATATAAATCGTGAAACGCGCATTCATGCCTGTTTTTAAATAAAGTTTTTAAAAATTAATATGCAACTCTTTCTCTCTCTTTCTCTCTCTCTTTTATTTCCATTGTCTATACCGAGATGGACTATTTCATAAAAATATTTATCATCGCTGATGGCAATATAAAAACCAATAAAATATTTATTTGTATAATAATAAATTGAATTTATTTATTTCGTGTGGCTATGAAAAACTTTATTTCCAAGTATTATTGCATGTGTTTCAAACTCTACGCGATCATATCAAAAATAAAATATTATTTTACACCGAGCTATTTATTTGTGTAATGACAGATGCGTTTAGCGTTAAATCTGTGGGAATAAAAGCCGTAGAAATATGTATACTGCTTCCAGTTTCACACTATCCGCAGTTCACTTTCTGTGCTTTTGACGGCCTGAAAACGCCACTGGCAAGTCGCCAAAAAAGCGTAGGCTGGGGAACAAAGCGCGATATATTTTACACAACCTACCGGAAGTGCAGCGGTGCGCGCCAGGATGAGCGAGCCGAAAAGCAGGAGCTGCCGGCACACATGGAAGGCTTCGAGATAGAATACGCGCCTCGTGAGAATGGCCGGTAGGAGAGGGTCGCGTAAGAGAGGAAAAGAGAGGGAAGATTTCTTCGTCTTTTCGCGACTCTTTAATTTTTCATGACGAATATCTGATATAAATTGACTACATTCACCGTCGTTATTCAGATCAAATCTTTAGAGATCTGAGGGAGAAAAAGAGAGAGAGAGCGAGAGAGATCATGACAAGATGCAATGTATGTGTGTGCACACTAGTTATAAGTATGCGAAAACAAGACGTAGGTTGCAGAAAGTGGAACGCATAGAACATCGCACATTATGTGATTATGTGTATATCATTAAAATACTTTCATATACTGGCTATGTGGCTCGACGAGAAATTAGTGAAGGGAAGATAGAAGGGCTGTCGTGGAATTCTTCCTCCGGCTGAGGACGTATCTACACACACGCAAAGGAGCGTGAGGAATAAGCGGTTTCTAAGGAACGCAAGTCAATTTTTTTTAGCATGCTGGCGCGCAGAAGTGGTATCTTGGAGAGTCGAGAATTTTTACACTTCTGTTATATCCATATGAAAAATGCTAAAATCAAGAAGTGAATCTATGTTTCGCTCTTATATCGAAAAATAAATGTTATTATTACAATTAATTATGGATATTATTTCGCTATTGAAGTAACGAGAGAATAGAGAAGAATATTGAAAAATAATGAACAGAATGAATGAAATATTCTCATACGAAAGCACCTTGTATTAATGGAAGTTTTCTTCCGAGTATCCAGTTTATTTAGTTATGAATTCTAAACGAGGGGAGAGAGAAGGTCTAATGATACACGTATCCATAATAAATGACGGGATGAGGCCGAGAAAAAGGTCGGTGAAAAAGTAGGTTAATTCTAATCGAAAGAATTCGTCTTGCGCGTCTTTCTTCTCGTTTTTTTTTTTCAAACCGAGGTCATACCGTTTGGCCTAACGAGATGCGAGATCACAAATTAGTTGGAAATAATGAACGATGATATGTCCTTCTATTTCGATCGGTAATAAATTCATATTCCGAATTAATTAACGGGTGATTTAATTATGGCCATTTTTAATTTCTAATCGACATACCGACCCGTTAATTCTAATAATTCGAAACTCGATAAAATATATTATACAAAATATTTCGCTGATAAACGAGGATTAAACAGAGTCCTACGCAACGTCTCGCTTGCAATTAAAAGGCCTTCCTCGAAACAAAATTTTTCAAAATTGGATAATGTAGACATATTTCACATGTAACACGTAAACTTTTACAGACACATATTAATTTTTAACAGACCGGCCTGCCGGGTGCTGGCCGCATGCTTGTTGCGTAACTTGTCATTTTATTACAAAATCCGATGTGAAAAGGATAATTACATCATTCAAATCTTGAAGCATGCGCGCGAAATTTCGATATAATAGTATTTGTGTTAATTGGATTAATGTCTAATCGCTTAAATAGAGATCGTTAGAAACCGCAACATTCATATTTATTCATAAATTGGCGAACATCATGAGAATTCATTTTAAGTACAGTAGTATCTAATACACAATAAATATTCTTATTGTCATTTTCAGTTTTGAGAATAATCATCTCTTTAAATATATTACAATACTGTTAATAATATTCATTTCATATTCATCGCGGACTCGAGTCAAAATCCATAAACTAAACGAACAGGGACAAAATCTGCGTAATTTATCGCGGCGCTTAATTGGTGGCACTTAATTTGCAATACCTTCGTCTGTGGCCGGACCAACAAAAAGATTTACGTTTAAAGTGCGTCGCAAAAAAAAAAAAAGGAAGAGATCGCACATCTAATTAAAATCAATAGAACCGATTCGACTTATTAACTTGTGATTTCTAATCAACCAGCAATGTCGACGGGACTCCCGACTAAAGCGATAGCGATAAAGAATCTCTTCGTGCTCTATCTTTTCTCCTCGGTCGTACCCTTTCGTACCCTACAAAGCCGTCTGCTGTCCGCCTACTTACCTAATAAATCCATAATTTATCGCGCGAGCTATGAAACTCACTAATAAATCCCTATAGACGTGGCCCTCTAAAGAGCCACGAGAGAAAGTTTCGATGGTCGGTGAAGAAAGAAAAGGGAACGAGAGTTGCAAGCTGTACTCTTCGATATACGATTGTATATTGACGAGTATTTAAATTTTAGAATATGTAAAGTACCCATTACGTACTATTTTTTATTAATTAATGTATAAATTTTTTAAAAACTACGGAATAGAAATCATTATTAAACTATATATAAATTAAAAATTGTATACAATTAATCCGTTTTTCCTAAACATCGGATATATTTGTGAGATCGATCCTAATAAGCTCTCGAGAAGGATAGATATCCCTACTGCTCTAAACTCTAAATCGATCTCTTTCGTGAAAGGGAGCATGATAAGAAAATAGGCATGTCAGCGATATCATATAGAATTTCCGAATGCTGATATATGATCGTACTTATAACTCGCGTTTATCAACCGTAGACACCTCTCCTAACTGAAATGAAACGGATAATGTTAGATATGTAATATCTAACGTTATCCGGTTTAATATCGCGAGAGAGTGTGACGAATTTATATCAGCACCCATAGTAAATTTCACTGTCCTTAATTTTATTTGTTATTAAACATTAATATATAAAAATTTAGTTATATAGAAAAATGTAGAATAGTACAGTAATCTTGATTTTATCTATTATCTGATTATGTCTTCTTCAAATTTTATATCTGATATTGTGAAAGATAAAATTGTATGGTAAGTTCTCATAATTGGATCTTGAGATGGATTAACGGCATATAACAATAATATCCATTTTAAATGGACGTTTGCCTATATTTTTCAAGAGATCGCGAAGAAAGTAGGATGAATTCTTTATAAAAAAAAGTATGTCTTTCATAGATTCGCAGAATCGCTGATCCAGAAACGAGGTGATGGGAATCGATTTCAAAATCATTTATCTGATCATCGCTTAACATCTGTGCAATGAGAAAAGAAAGTAGCGCAAATCTCTGTATTTTCTTGTAAGTGTTCACCGATGCGAATCGTGGCAAATCGGTTCTAGTCTCCAATATGGTGTAAATTTGTGCTCGCGTCGTATAGCGACTCTCACTCTCCTTGTGCCTTCTGTTCGTCGCTTTCCGTTCGCACAGAATGCACCGTTAAGTTTTATTGCAACAAAATCTAGCATCAAATTAAATGTATCGCCGGTTGATCGACACTAGTAAAGAATAATATACGCGATAAAGAAGCACATACTAAAGATAATTACCGAGTAAATGAGACTGCAAAGGTATTTATCTCTCCTTTACTGAAAAAAACCATTCTTAACATTATCTCTAAAAAGAACGTGTTAAAGATAGAGTAACTGCAAGTTATAATGACGTTTAAAACTAATGTTTAATTAAAAACAAAAGAAACGTGAATTCATACAAATTACATGTGTACTTATTTGATAAATTTTCATGAGAGACCCGCGAAAGAAACTTTAATAAAAACTGTTTTAATTGAAATAAAATCTTATAAGCAATCTCGCAAACTTAAATTACAATTTCATAAATAATCACGTATTCATTTGAAAACAATTCTTGATATAATTGAAATTTAAGGAGTTGAGGCAAGAATGTGGAAATTATTTTATTATTCATAATTGTTTCTATTGTACCTTGTCGGAAAAAGAAAGTATTTAATATTATTTAAATTGTCCATAAAATTCGAAGCAATTCCCATAACGGAGAAAGAACGCCGAGTTCTACAGTGCACTTAACGCACCCGCGCCCTCGCCGCGCGACGCCGCGAGACAGGAAGCATGACAAACGAAAAACACCAGAACGGCGATTTCCATCTGGAATGTGGCCGCCCGTGCATCCTGACTTTAACGTCGAGACCACGCCATTTGAAATGAGGAGCCTGCCATTTGTGTTATTACGGTGCACCGCGCGATATCCCAGACGAGAAACAACCGACCGCGAGAGAGGGACGTTAGATATGCGTGCTGTAGATCGTGCTTAATAGTCGCGCCGTGAAATTAGTAGATGAATAGAGAGTGCGTAAGAGAGCAGAGGGAGGGGTAGTGACACGGAATTCTTGAAGGGAGCCACCCGAAAAAAACGCAGCCCAAAACGGAGACGGCTCGTTAATTCCGTCTCATTACCATCTGGCGAATCGACAGAAAATTCGCGGTTCCGCCTCGGTGTGTATTATAATTTGAATCCGACGCGTAAATATTCCGGTCAAAATGGAGCAAAACGGTCGTACCGTATTTTTTTTAATGCACCTGCGAGCATTCGGAAACGAAATCGAGAGAGCGAGCGTTGTTTCGAACGTGCATTTATAACTTCGCGGTCGATATCTTGGGAAATAATAGAGAGCCATTCTCGATGGAGAGAGCGCGGTTAATCTCGATCTTTAAAGTCCGAAGAACGGAACGATTTCGATCGGCGCGTAGAAATACAACGCGAAAAAAAGTCCAAGGTGCGCGCGAGACTCGGGCGGCCCTCGTTGGGGCACCCGGAGGCACACTTCGTAGCGATAGCCGACGATTTTCAGTCGTCAAAATATACGTCTATGCCATTTTTATCGGCCGACCATCGTCGTAGCATCCTATCCTATTCGAGACATCGATACCACAGTTATTGCGCGGGCCGATACCTGTTGCTGCCGATGCAGCGGCAAAACCCCCTTCCACCCCTCTGTCCTCTCTTTTCCTCCGCTCTTCTCTACCTTCCGTCCTTTATCCGCTTGCTATTGCGTGCCCCGCGGGCCCACCGCGATTAGACACTGGCTCGAGATTAGAGTGTGCCACGCCATGGTCGTTTCTTCCTTTCTTCCCGTGTTTATTTCGTCCGTTTCGTTTGTTCCGCTGTAGCAAAACGGGGAACAGAGTAAACGGGGACCCACGAATGTCTATTATGGAGCCCCCGAGACGAGTCACTCTCAAGCGATCCGTGAGAATCGACTCGGCGTGCTATGTTTTTCGGATCGCGGCGAGCGAGTTCTGGCTCCCTTTCGAAAAGTATTCTCCGGAGGATCATTAGACGTAGGGTAGAGTTCTTTCTGAATTTCTAATAACACGCAGCTACTATTTAACTCGGATGGCGGTAGCAGTGGAAACAACCGCTTAACAATATTCGCAAAAGTGGTGCCACCGGATTTTCTTGGAGATTAGAGGAGAGAGAACTCGGGGACTAATAGCTACCAATAATTCGCAAAAGCGCTGCCGTTGACAGAAAAAGAAAAAAACCGAAAAAATGTCGATGAAAGAAATATGTAATCATTTTCGTGCAGTGTTTCATATAAATTATATATTGCACGCGAGAAATTGCTTTACTTAATATATCTTTCTTTTTTCTTTTTTTTTTTGACAAAGTTTCTGTCTAATTTCGAATATAATTATATGCCAGCGATATGTGTCGGGGAAATAAATATGCACATTATTAAAAACATATAAGATATTTCAAAAAAGATAAATAGATTATATTTGTATTTGTAAGCCGTTTGTGAAAGTTTAATGTATAATATTCTATTTGATATTTGAAAGCATAATTAACTTATATAAATTATTGCTAACAATTGACTTTAAATTTGTGAACTAATATAAAGTACTAATATATAGTACGAAAGAAATGAATAAAAATACGCACGGTAATGATTTTACAAAATTTAGTTAATATCTGGCGCTTTGATTTCAATAATGCAGCAAATATCCTACGCTATATGTAATATTACAAGCTGTTATTATATTCTATGTTTCCAAATATTTATTTTTTTAAATATCTCATATAATTTTTTATACGAAATTTTCAAGGGATTGAGAAACTCGTAAAGAATTAACGAATACTATGCAAATTCATGTATCCGCTAATTTATAGTGTTGACGCGAAGGCAAGAATATGTCAACAAATTGCGCATTGCGTGCGACGCAAGGGAAAGTATAATTGAACGTTGCGTAACTGGAATTTAGCAGCGATCATTAAGTTAATCGGTTTCTACCGTATATATATATATATGATCGAAGGTTACATTCACATCGAGGTGCGGGTGCGACAACAAAAGAGAGAAAGAGAGAGAGAAATACGAAGAGAAAGACAGAGACTCACTCGCAATTAGTGTCAACGAGCCGGTGAAGGGAAATTTCTAATTGCATACGTATTGCACGAACGCGAAAAGATATTCCGACGTCGGAAACGGTCTGTATACAGTCGAGTGGGCAAACGATAGTTAAATCGACAATTATCCGTAATCGTGGGTTACGTGGGAAGAAACACGCAGGTTACCCCAAGTGCGGAGACAGCGATCAGAAACAAAGCTGCTCCTATCTCCTACATCGATGGAAATCATTCTTTTCTAGTTCTGCGATCTCCCGGCTTCGTATCCGGCGACCGTCCCCCACGAGAAACACCACCAACGTCGTGGTATCACGCATCGCGTGTGTCACGAGATAAATTATCGAATAAAAAGATCGCACAACTTGACTGAAAATTACTAATGCTCCTTATTAAAGTTTTTATAGTGCATTAAAAGACACGCGTTTATCTTATAATAGCGTATTTAATAACTAACCACAGTACGAAGAAATCAATGAAACACAAACACGATAGATAGACACATAATTATCTTTAAATCTTGATCTTTTAAAGATTCGAAGAAAAAATGATAACAAGATCTCGGCGGAAATTTGCAAAATAATTGTAGAAAAAAAAATCAAAGATACAAAAGAGAAAAATAATTCTATCAGGATTAATAAGACGAACAGAAATACCAAGAAAAGAAGAAACGGCTCAAGGTCAGATCGATCTGCATTATTAAAAACGTGTGATTATCGGCTGAATTGTCTATGTGAAGGCGAGTTTTTACGTCAAATAGGTGTGCCACTCGCTCGGCGCGAATTACATCGAGCGCAGAGAAAGAAATAGCATTCGCGTATTGACAGACAGCCGTATTATTATATCATTTCAGGTGGAAAAAAAGAAGTAAATGCCAGGTTTATCTGCTGGAACGGAAGATACGATTTAACTAAACGCGCGCACACGGATGTCATTACGCGAATCATAATTAAACTTAACGTCGTGGAATCTCTGCTGTATCGTGCGAGCGTCTGTAACCATAGGTTTAGTTGTCTGAAATCAATGACTAATCTTATACACGCACATCGTCGGTTATCTTGCCATGTAACAATAACCAAAACAGCGAAAATGTTATCGCTGAACGTAATGTCAGACATTTTAAGACTTATGATATAATCCTAATATAAACTCATAATTATTAAATTAAATTAAACATAATCCTAATATAAACTCATAATCTATTAAATTAAATTAAATTAAATATCTTCCATTTAAAAATGTATAAATCGACAATTTAAGATATATACTAAAAAAAAATTTTTATCTTTTTTATATTATTCTATGTTAATTTTTATTTTTCTTGTTAGTCCACACGATTAAGTTTCATATGTTCTATCATATATTTTTTTATGAACAGATTAATATAGCTTTACCAAATTACATTTCTGCAAGTTTAATTTGGCCGTATCATCCCATGTGATAAACCAGATAAACGTACGGCAATGAGTCATGCATTACATAGACATAATAGTGTTCTGTTGAATCATCAATATGTACAGCCCACAGCATCTGACAATCATTTAAAAGTATTACGAGTTTACATTAGCAGAATTTGCGTATCAAATGTGCATGTAGCATGGCAAACTGATTAATTATTATGCGTTGACAAACGATGCGTATGCTGCACACTGTAATATAATATAATAATTAATAATCGTCGCATACACAATCATTAATAGACAGCAATTATAAACACATTGTAAGTTAATATCGTTTTTATCATCAAATATATGTTTATATAAACATCTATGACTCACAAATCTATAAAAATAAATTAAAATTTTAAAGAAAAAGGTCTCTTTCTCAACCTGTTTTGATCTTCTTATTTATCAAACTTTTTAATCTTGAAACGCTCATAATTCAGAAACTTTTGATATTTTAATACTATGAAGGAGAAATATACTTTTTAATTCGACCTGTAAAATTTATGACTGAATAAAAACGCGATAGCTTTGCTTTCTACTTTACCACCAAAAAAAAGTCTTAAGAATTTACGACATCGTACAAAAGAAATAATCCACACACACAACAGAAGCAGAGGATATATTAAACTGTCCTCGTCTTTACTAGCTTCGAGTATCTGGTCACAGAAAGTGTATTATAGAGCACATGTGTTACAACAATATAAATATATTTAAGTTATGACTTGACTAGCGGACTCTAACCAACACGTATAAACTGTGTTAATATTTCGGTGCACATTTTAATTTATGACGGCGAAAGTGGAATTATATTAATGCAACTGTTTCCTACGAGACGTAAGCGTATTTTTTAATAAGTTGTTTTGTCATTTTATTTTATTACATTGCGATAAGATCACGCGCGCATAAGATTAGGTGTTCAGTTATATTCAGTAAAAAAAAAAATACTATAAAAAGTAAGAAATTAATAAAATATAAATTTCATACAATATTTGTAAAAAATGTTTACGATTTATTTCAGTAAGTAATCTCTTATTTTCAACTGTCGAATATTTCGAAAACTATTTGTGTCTCAATATTATAATTAAAAATCTATATTAAAAATTAAAATTAAGAAATTAGGAACATTCTGTATACCTTAATGATGTTGTGTTATATATACGTAATATCGATGTTAAATTAAATTTGCTGTATTCTGATGTATACAATGATAACAATGTCAATCAAGCCCGACGTATATGGCAATACAATCAGCATCTTGTTATCGTGAGGAGCATTATCGTTTCGCGGGCGAACAAATATCGTAATCAGGCTCGACCGGCCACGCGGTGGCGAAACGCATTACTCGGCGTATATTGACAAATCAGCCAAACGTCTAGATGTATCTTTGCCGATCTGACCGGTCTCGAAAGTGTAATTATTAATAACTGTCCGATCGACGCTGCGAGCCAGTTTACCACGTGGTAGGCGTTACTTACAAGTAACGAGACGACATTATCGATTAATTATCGATATCGTTATACGAACTCGCAGATGCACCGAACGTAGAGAATGAAATAGTGTCCTGAAAATCGAGTCATGAAAAGTAGAGCGTGTCCAATTGCCTCTAATCGGTCAGAATCAAGTTTCAAGTTTTAAAATAAAGAGTAAAGAAAAAAATAAAAACAATATTTTCTATTAAATCCAATAAGTTAGAAAACAGTTGATTATTCGAAGACGATCAGAACTGAGTTACGGTTAGATCGTGAATCGTTGATAATTAAGAAAATTTGCATAACTGTAATGGCAACTCATTAAGCAAAACGCCAATACGATCTATCGATTAGACGCTACAAAATCGGTAGTAACAGCAGTAGTAATTAACATAAAAATAGATCGCCAATTTCGAAAAATTTCAATAGTAATCTAATTTTCCAGTCTTTTCAACGGGTTATCGAGCTCGATCGTCGATTCTCGATCATGAAAGTGTAATCGCTCGACGACGTTCCCAAGTTATAAACATGCCTGATTATTCGCTCATAGAAAATTCATCGCGAAGTCTAATTGCGACTAATGGCACAAGATTAAGATCAAAGATCAAAGAGTAACGCAAGCATACCGAGACAAAGAATTACGAATTAAACAGCTCAATAATGTGCAAATGAATCACTTAGCTGTGAAAATAAAATCTGTTTTATAACATATATTTCGGTATTCCAAATGAATATCTTTATTGAAGTTTATTGAATATAAAAAAAATTAACCTGTAATATGTTGAAAGTTGATTACAGTGACAGATAATAAAGAAGTTATTTGCAAAAAATTGGTGATAATAATTAAAATATTTTTGTAGTAATTTACAAAGAAAGATTTGCAAATAATGCATTTCCTGGAAATTTCATGGAAACTTTTTACATAAATCATATGAATTATCTCAATGATTACTCTCTGATAATACGATACGCGTATTGTGTATAATTAATTAGATACAATAGTTTATTAATGGAAATTATATTAAGGGAAGTCGCATAACAAATAAAAAATTCAATAATTGAGAGAGTTAATTATCGCCACTATTATTTTAACAGTTCGTATGTATATGTGTTTCATATCCCTATTTATATAATTCTGTGTAAAATATATTTTACATATAATTAAAATAATATGGCACAGCGGATCCGTCGCGAATACGGCCACGCTTAAACCAGATTCGTTATTACGTATATACATCCTTGTGTAACAAGGGGATTGCGTAATCGGGTCAACCTCCTTAGGTCGAGCACGACATCCATCCAGTTAGCGTTTGAAGAAGAAGAAGAAGGCTATAGAAGTTATCCACAGTAGCGCTTAAATATGGCGCTTGATTGTCGCTCTCTTAATGCCAATAGGAAATGACTCACTCCTTAACGCCGCAATGATATCACTCGCCCTGCGACTGGGAGCGAACGCGCGATGCAAGATCATGATTCGATCGTACACGAGGTAAATATATATAGGTAGGTAGATAGTTGAGCGTGGGCTAAATTTCTGTACCGATTTGCCGCCGACGTTTCACGTTTCGCTCATTTACAATGTTATCTAAGCCCGTTCTCGTGGACTCGTAATTGCCCGACTGTACCATTTGCAAGTACTTACGAGCCTAAGATGCTAGCTTTCTTCGGAAATTTCGGCATTTAACGTCAACTACAAATTTACAAGATAAGAGGGAAACAAGCAAATGTCTTCTTTTGTAACTGTTGCATGTTGACAAATTATAAAAGCAAATTAAAACTTATAAACACATAGTTCTATCCTCCAGTTAACGATAATTTCTAACTGGCAAATTATTGTTAGAAGCCAAAATCAAGGATTATATAAATAATTTAGTAATTATTGATATTAACTTATATCGAATTACCGAGCGCAGTGTTTTGAGATATATTATAATATATTTCAAAAAAGATAAATATCTCTAATATCATATCTTATGGTTAAATTCATTGCAAAAATATATGTAAAATTAAGATTTAGTTTGACAAGTCTCGTAACTTTTTTTCTATGCAAAATGTTTTTTAAAAATTAAATAAATTATATAATATTTCAAAATGACATATTTCAAGTGGAAACAATCAAAATGCAGAT
>NW_021851492.1:795189-803081 GCF_003651465.1 Formica exsecta | reverse complement strand
AATTTAAAATATTTTATAAGAGAAGGTAAGAGATTTCTTGGATTTATTTCTTAAAAAATAATCCTAGAACCATGTTATTAAAACTAAAGATTTGTCTGATTTAGAACAACTAATTAAAACATTGTTTTATTGTCACACACCGATCTGCTAAACGACATTAAAATTAATTCTCGAAATCGTCGAATTAACATCACGGCATAATAGTTTCCACGAATTAAGCAGAGACACTGTCTCCAATTAACATTTCATTAAGAGTTAATGAGCACTTTCCTCGTCACGACGCGGATTTGTCTCCCTTCTTCGGGAGAAACAAAGCACAGCGGATCCGTCGCGAATACGGCCACGCTTAAACCAGATTCGTTATTACGTATATACATCCTTGTGTAACAAGGGGATTGCGTAATCGGGTCAACCTCCTTAGGTCGAGCACGACATCCATCCAGTTAGCGTTTGAAGAAGAAGAAGAAAGCTATAGAAGTTATCCACAGTAGCGCTTAAATATTGCGCTTGATTGTCGCTCTCTTAATGCCAATAGGAAATGACTCACTCCTTAACGCCGCAATGATATCACTCGCCCTGCGACTGGGAGCGAACGCGCGATGCAAGATCATGATTCGATCGTACACGAGGTAAATATATATAGGTAGGTAGATAGTTGAGCGTGGGCTAAATTTCTGTACCGATTTGCCGCCGACGTTTCACGTTTCGCTCATTTACAATGTTATCTAAGCCCGTTATCGTGGACTCGTAATTGCCCGACTGTACCATTTGCAAGTACTTACGAGCCTAAGATGCTAGCTTTCTTCGGAAATTTCGGCATTTAACGTCAACTACAAATTTACAAGATAAGAGGGAAACAAGCAAATGTCTTCTTTTGTAACTGTTGCATGTTGACAAATTATAAAAGCAAATTAAAACTTATAAACACATAGTTCTATCCTCCAGTTAACGATAATTTCTAACTGGCAAATTATTGTTAGAAGCCAAAATCAAGGATTATATAAATAATTTAGTAATTATTGATATTAACTTATATCGAATTACCGAGCGCAGTGTTTTGAGATATATTATAATATATTTCAAAAAAGATAAATATCTCTAATATCATATCTTATGGTTAAATTCATTGCAAAAATATATGTAAAATTAAGATTTAGTTTGACAAGTCTCGTAACTTTTTTTCTATGCAAAATGTTTTTTAAAAATTAAATAAATTATATAATATTTCAAAATGACATATTTCAAGTGGAAACAATCAAAATGCAGATATGACTAAAAACTTCATTCTTATAATATACATATATTAAAATATAATAAAAATCCGTAAAAATCGATCGAATTACGTGAAATTATGAAACGAAATCCGATTGTAAATTAATACCAATACTATCGACACTATCGATATATATCAAGTTTTATAGCATAGTCTATTGGTAATCTTTGTCCTCCGTTTTAATGTATGCGGTATCAATGACAAGAGATTGTCCCCGAGCTCCACGGCGGTGAAGCGAACATAGAGATCCAGACGATTAGGAGCGTATACAAGTCGATGAGTGCAAAATCGTGGCTCTCATAGACGTCTCATTGCCGACGTAGGCGGTTCTTATATAGGCGTCGGAATGTCGATTGTGCACCCAGTATCTATAATTATTTAGGTCGCCGACTGCGTTGAGCAATGAGAAACTAGTCGCGCTGGGCGGTGATACATACGACAGGATGGTTAAGCGTCGCTGATAGTTTTACTAACGCATAAGTTATCCTCTATTAACGAGGAAAAGCTTCATTAATCCGACGACGGCAGCGTTCATCAAATTACTACTTACCGAGCTTGTAATAGCACGCGTCTTTTTTCATCGTCAGCACGTAAAAGTGAATAATTTTCTCGCGCGCGTAAAGTAAACGCTTATTAAATAACGCATAAATAAAGATCTTTCCTTTTGTTTCTGTCGCGTCGCGACGTCGCGGCGTTCCGAGGCGCCGGAGTTATTGCTGCGGGGGCACAAAGGCTGCGGCTCGTCGTCTTAAATTATATTTCGCGATTCTTAACGAGAGGGTCCCGGCGAATACACACCGGTGGGCGGATACCGCGCGGTAATAGCGAGTTAATAGCAAGCGCGATTTCGCGCGAGCCCGCCGGGCGTCGGTCGTGGTCTCCTACGCCCGGTTACCGATTCGCTATCTCCACGCTGGAGCACTAATATCGGCAACGATGATGGATGTCGTGTCGGGGTATAGACCGTTTGCGAGAAACCGTGCATTGCGCGGCCCGGTTGCATACCGGTTTTCTTCGTAGCGGGCACACTTGTGAAGCATGTATTTTACCGCGAGCAGACCAAACCGTCATATTGTATCCCGCCGTCATTTGCTAAAAACGGTATATATAATAAATGCATATGTGTCTGCTCCGACTTGTGAAGTACTATCTAAATTATATTCGTCTATTTGCATAGGAAACATAAATAATTCGGTTAGCTTTCAAAGTATGCTTTATGCTACTCTTGGCTCGAGTAATATATTATTATATAGAAAAACTTTAATTATATAACTTTTTTAAATAAAAAATTGCATTTATTAAACCCTAACTTTAACTATATAATATTCTCCATATTTTAATATTTTAAAACTATAACTTTTTTTTTTTAATATGATAATTATATACACATGTATATCAGTTTATATGTGTTTATACGAGGAGAGTTATTACTAAAGTAACTGCTTCTAGTCTGCTTGTATAGAATATAAACATCGCTATCTAGTCTGCTGTTAGATTTACGATGCTTCGGAGATACTCGAGAGACCGACATACGTACAACGAGATGCGAGAAAGCGTGTCTTCAAAGATCGCGGGTGTATATCGCAACGAGGTGATGAGGTAAGAGAGCAATACCGGAGCAAAGGCGACCGTAAAGGAACGTCGGGAGAAGGTAAAAGAGAAAAGAGAGAGAGAGAGAGAGAGGAAGGTGGAAAAAGTGGATCTACATAAAGGATCATGACTCGAGCCGAGTTTCGCTCGTGCGGAGAACCGGACAGGAGAAAGTTATTTCTCTTAATGTAATCTCCGTTGTTAAAGTATGTTCATCATATCGTCAACACGCGTGTCGTATTGACGGAGAGTATTCACTAAGATAATCCGTATGATTTACGTAAAAAAAATCTTCCACATGACGTTTCTGGAAAATGCATTACTCGAATATGGAAAGCAAACAAGCTTAAATTTGTGTGACATGCTTCAACGTTTACTTATCATGACAATTTCTTTTCTAAAATACCGGTGTCTTTGACGTTTTCTGTTATCGACATATGTAAATAAATCTTGTTATTATGCACGCACATGATATGCGTAAGTGTTTTTTCGCGACACTGTTATTTCCACGAAGCAGATATATTACAAAAATTTTCCTCTCTTTTTATTTTAACCGCATTGTAATCCATATGCAAAGCATTTATTCATTACAGCGTAAAGTACCACGCATATGTTTACGATTGTATGAATTATTATTGCACTCTTACAATTTACATCGCCTTAACGTTCAAACAGTAACTTTAAGTTCGCGTTATGGCGCGTTGTGCTGCAGACATGTGCGCTTACCGTAAATTAACATTATCTCCGCGTTTTCTGAGCTCCCTTCTTCCTCTCGTTTCTTTCTCTCTCTCTCTCTCTTTCTCTCTATCCACGCATCCGTATAAAACGTAATTAAGTTTCCAGTTAGCCGTGCAACTGGATTGCCATGCATATTACGGTAACGGAGCGCTCGTAAATTTGCGCAATAACTTGGGCAAAAATTAACGGCCGAGGTGCGCGTCGCGACCTTGGGCAAGATAATACGCCGTACGTGCGTGCGAGAAATCAATTATGTCGATGAATATATATTGGCTATTAGATAGTGGGCGTCCTGTCCGTCGCGTACGTTAATAATGTATGACATGTTCTTGCCGTACTGTACTGCGGGCTCTTAGCCCGATCGTTCGAGGCGCTGGCGCTCGGCAACAGCAGCAGCAGCAGCGCTAATGGGATGCACCCCACGAGACCTCACCATTGTTGTTCCGTGGATGCGTGTGTCTTCTCTGACCTGCGACACGAGTTTGTACGCAGTCTTGATTTCCCTCGACAAAAAGTCCACTCAGCGATTACGCGGAACGTGAGAACCGGAAAAGCATCAGAATATGATCGAGAATGACGCTTATAAAAATTTTCGAAGCTAGTTTTTGAGCGATTATCTTCATATTTGGCAGAGAAAAATTAACAATTTATCAATTGTTGCAACATTAAGCGTGAACATATAAATGCATGCTGAGCGAGTCCTCTCTACGATTGAAGAGCTAAAAATAGCTTTAACGAAAACTCTTTTAAAGAAAAATGCGTGCGATGCGAAATAATCTGTACACATCAAATATTTTTGTCTAAGTAACTAGTCGATATCCTCGTCGTAAAAGCGCGCTAGAGCGCTGTTTTATAGTAGACCGAAGACGGGTGTGTCATTCTGGTGATAACTCAAATATCTCTCGAGTCGTCAAACTGTCACAGTCGCGAGTATCTATGTATGTACGTTTCACTCGTCACTATCTGCCCTCGTAACTCAACGGGAAAAAAACACTACATGAAAGATTTCTGTCGTAACTTCGTCCAGTTACGCTGCGTGCGGAAGAGTGAAAGACAACTTGCCTAGTCAATAGACGGTATGCAGACGAGGAAGAATACGCGATAACGGAATGAACTGTCCGACCAAATATCTAAATGAATAATATAAAAACTGTGTAACACAACTAAATTATGTATGCAAGGCATATATCGCATACATAATAGAGCACATATTATTTATCAACTATGACACACATGCAGCACTTTATGTGACCTATTTGTGAGACCGTAAAAATATTAAATAATAAACCATGATTTCTTTTACTCTCACGATTTATTTTATTCTTCTAGTATAAATATTACTATAATTAATATTAAAATTGTTTTTCTATCTTTTTTCTTAATTAATAAAACACATACACTCATATATTCAAATCTTCTTAACTATTTTCAATTTAGTTGCAAATATCATATAGATATTATTCATCTAATAATTATTTTTCAGACTAATAATAAGCAGTTTCTTTGGTAACCTACGATCGATTTTGCTATGCCGGCAAGATCTTTGGAGTGCCATTATACGGTTCACGAATGGACCAATAGACGAATGGACAGCTTAAGGATGCCGTTATCGGAGGAAGGGTTTTAGAGCCTGATCTAGGTTTCAGTCGAGGATAAGGAGTATCAGGGCTTTAGACTCTTGGCCACCTGATATATATGCGCGTATACGCGCCCAGGTATCGAGATAACCAGGTATGTATAACCTTAGGTTCGACCTATAGAGAACGCATTTGTCACTCCCGAACTGATGCTGCGGAGACAACGAGAGATTAGTCTCGATATATAAGCATTCGTGTCCCGGGTTTCGTGATAATTTATACCGTATTCGTGTGAATCGCGTGTTCTCCATCGCCGCATATCGAAAATTAAAGTGCGTGAACAAGAACCAGCACTAGCTCTTTCAAAACTGATGATAGCAGGAAATAAAATATCAAAATGTGTGGTATTTTATAAGAATCATGTAGTAACAAGATTGATAATAAACTTTAACAAAAAGAAAGTGCAATAATAATTATTGCTTGCAGAGTTTTTTGATACTCCATACAATCTTAAAAATATCATATGTCAGAATCTCGAAAAAATTAAAAGATAAGATAGAAAAGACTATAATGTAATTTATCATGACATCTATGATATCATGTTAGCTACGATATATAATGATTTATATGGTACGTTAAATTTTATTTTATTCATAATTAAGTATATTGTTAGAATTTGTATAATATTAAAACGAAATATTATTTCTTTAATTCTATTTTAATAGTTAATATCTTTTAACAGTTTAGATCCCGATATTATATTGCTAAAAATTTTGAGAATTAAAATAAAAGTAGAGGACATTAAATTTCAATAATTATACAATAGATTTTAAATATTGCAAGTCAACGCGGATATAAGTTTGCCTGATTAATTTCGCCTTTCCACATAGAAGTACGTAATCCGCCTAGTCACGGAAGTCCATTCGTGTTCCCCCGATTTTCCATCCAGGGGCCGATGACGAGAGCATAATAACCCAAATCATAGGGGAACCCGTGCACCCTACTTGAACAGGGAAAAGAAGAGCGTTCCTGAAAAATAGGCTCGCCTGGATGTTCCTCGAGGCCGTAAGATCAAGGACAAAGGAAGAGATTTCGCCGGCGGTCGCCATGCGGAAGAAGGGTAAGAGCGGGGCGGAGCGGAAGTCGACCAACAACGACATCGCTCGCTAGGGCGTACCTAAGGATCGAAGGGATAATCCCACGAAATCCACCCGCGGTCGTTCCGACTGCCGCCCGTAGGGCTCGATGTTTTTCCCGAGAGAAGAAAAAAAGAAAAGGGGAGAGACTCTTGCCAGCCATCTTGAATGTTGTTCAAAACTTTTTCAATGGCCCGGCAGGCAGCGGCGTGGATAAGTCGGGATGTTGTAGCCGGTGTGACGTGTACCGGTCATAACGATGCCTTGTTAATGTCTTGAACGACGTCGGCTTACCCGGAGGGTGGCTTGAGATATTATGGACGCTTGTTTTGAAGAGTGATTGGCCCGCGCGATTCCTAAAATATTTAAGCTCCCGCTGTTGACGATGGGCTCTGGGCCGGACTCTCCTTCTTTGTCTTACTGTCGTGCGCTTAGACGAAGGAAGGGTCGGAAAATCTGATAAGGTCTTCCTGATCCTTACCGCGCTGATGCCACCCGCCGGCTATGGCGATCAATCTGACCACAGACAACGTCGGCGACTTAGGTTACACATTGCTCTTGGAAATTACAAAATCAATCATATTTTTTAAAATAAGATAATAAATTAATTATATTAAATAATAGTTTAAAATTGAGACTCATATGTAAATTTAATTATATGATACATAAATTGTAAAAAAAAAGCATCAGTTTAAATTCACCTTTTCTCGCATTATTATAAAAAATAAAAATTTTCGATGGCTTTTTTACTAAAAATAACTCGATATATAATTAAGATTTAAAATAGACTTTTTAAAAAGTATTTCTTTAAACTGCATGAAAAGAATATATATAGTATATATATAATTTATTAATAAAATGAGTAATTTGGGTTATTTTATGTATAAAAATGCTACTCAAATAATAAAGCATTGCTACTTAGAACGGTGGTACCAGCTGATCGATATTTATCGATCGCTCGAGTGAAAATAAGAAAAGTTCAAAACAAGTGTTTCACATGCGTGAGTGTGACAATAATCGCGATGCACTCATCTTAATTAATCTCCCTGATATTCTTTTATATTTGCACCAGCGTGTTTGGTTTTTGCCGGCGATTCATCTCAAGTAATGGGGACGACTCGAACGTACGCTGAGCGAGTCGGCATAAGGTGATTATCCGTTTCTTAGCCGCGGATTTATTAGCCTTACCTATTTGCGAGAGCGAATGATCTGTTGCGCGCGAGGCGAATCCGCGATAAAAAGGATCGCCGCGTCGCGAGTAATGGAAGTAGTTTCTTCCACTTACTTGCGGTTCTGTTTGTTCACGGGGTTTCTTGCGACCGCGTCGACGTCTCGTTTGGATCGCCATGGTCGAACGAGCGGTTGAAAAGCGCCAGCGGGATGCGTTTAGTACGGGCTACGGTTCCGTAGATGCGCTCGTCGTCGGGACGCCTCGCTCTCTTTCTCTCAAATCTTACTCTCTCTTTCTCGTTTCTCGTTCAAGGGAATAACTGTTATAGGGAATCGTGATAGAATGCCGCGCGAAGACACAGTAAAGGAGGGAAGTTAATTAGCCGTTACCGATGCGGGGCCGACGCT
>NW_021851492.1:786053-794838 GCF_003651465.1 Formica exsecta | reverse complement strand
ACGCTCTTCGAGCGCTTCAGCCGATCTGCGCTCCTACGATCGCACGTAATGGGAACGAAGTAATTAATTGACGCTTTTAAACAATGCATTTTTATGATAATATTTATTGGGTAAGAGAAACCTTGTGTGAAGTATGCTAGAAAATAATCGTGTTAGTAAAGCGAGAGTTTGCTTGCATATATATGTATGTTAGAGCAGAAATTTTTATATTAAATACATAAAAATTTAACAATATGAATAAATCAATCAGTTTTAATAATTTATATATATCATTCTGTGAAAATGTTTTCTTAAACTCGTCACTTTAATATAATTTACGACATTTATATTAACCTCAACATTTACGTCGGACAACAACACGTTTTAATTCTGATCCCCAGGTAATTAGTTGTAGCAATGTAATTAGTTTCCAGTAATTACATATCATCACAGATATATACGCAATGAAACGTCGAGTTATAAAATTATCAACATATTAACACGAATACACGCTATCATTTTAATAAACCGTTCGCAACAGATCCCACGGATCGTGCAACCAGCTTAAAATTCCAACCGTTTCGCCGACCGCAAACTCTGACCTGTCATTTCGGTAGAAATTTCCCGAGCGTACTCATTTCAAGACCTGTTCCAACGAGCAATTCATTAAGACAGGATTTCGTTGCGACGATTATTCCTCGTGTTCAACGACGATAGCGTTGAATGTACATAGTCGTATGCTGTAATCCACGCACATAAGCGTCGGAAGCTATTCTGCATGTTATTCCCACTCGAATTCAAATAAAATACCAATGAATAGCCAAGGCATTAGCGTTATTCAGTAATTTTATTATTAGACGTTATATCTCAGAATATAATTATATTCTGTATGCATAAAGATTTTTAATAAATTTGTAAATATAATTAAATGAATATTTCTTTCTTATATATAAGGTTAGTATTACGTAGTTTTTTAAATAAATATTTTCACTGCACGAGGATTTCGAATACGATTAAGAATATAAAAAATTCTCAATTTTAGTTCCTCTTATATATAAAAGAATCGTCCTATTTGTTATTACAACTCGGAGATCACATTTACCTTATATGAGTTGCATAAATGCATGAAATCATTTTTTTGTATATTTAGATATTCTTTTGCCGTTAATGTTCGTATGTAAAGTCCACGATAAAAACAGGCCAATATAATGCATTATCGAAAAAATGTGTTGGAAAGAAAGAACGAAAAAGAAGACGTCACTCGCTACAAATATTTTACATACGATTAGCAGAGCGAGTGTACACAAACCGATAAATTCTTGCGTACTGTTTTGCATGGAATACAGTTTTCTTACTTCTTATATTTACCTTCCGTTTTATTTCACTTCTAGAGCAATGTGTAGCGTATCGCGTTAGCGTATCGCGGCGCAATCTCTTTTTGCATAAATTCCCACGAGCCTGGCGGCAACTTTGCAGCTGGTCGAGCAGGACTTCGTTCTGGCTCTTCGAGTCCAGTTAGTCCAAGTTGCTTAGTGCTCCGTTAAATATCGCGTAATGATACTAGAGCAAGCAGGCGGTTTACTTTCGGGATCGCTCGCGCCTTGCGTGGGACCGTCCGTTCGTCCAACGTCCGATACAGCCGGCCGGATTCCGGTTTCGATTACTGGATTCTCGTACTGTTAATGCTATTAAGTACCGTAAGTAATGCCGACGTCCGGCACTTCACATCGGATTCATTTATAATCGTCGTTTTGAAGAGATTCAGTTATCTATCCTCTGCCAATATAAGTTAATTTATCTAAATATTAATTCCGTTATCTATCAAAGCCTGCTAACAATATTGATTAAAGATAAGGATAATCAATATTAATGCGTAATGACAATTATAAAGGAAGCATTATATTGTAATAATGTTTTTATAAAAATATTACCTTTATACAAACAAATACAACATTATTGATTCAAATTATATAATGCATTTTGATTAACCTTTCCTTATTTCTTATCTTATATGTAATTTCAAATTTCCATCTCTAATTATTGATTTTGCAATAATGCAGCTAATATAGAAATAACCATCTGCTAATTTTGAATCAATATATAGATTTATTTTTAAAAATTTGTGAAAAATAATTTCCGTTCTGTATAAGGCAATTAAGTGTAATAAATTACGATAGGTTTTCAGGAAACGATTGGCTGCGTAAATTTTTACATTAGTGGTTTTGCATGCTCGTAAATTCCCTAATTAATCTGCGAGTACCGAGTTATATATAAAGTCGCTTACACAACCGCGTCGCGCGTGAAAAAAAGAATTTGCCTAACCGGTTAATATCTCGCGCGCAACCTCGTGAAATTAATACTCTGCTCTGGGTGTTAATTCCCTCGGCTGTGGAAAAAGCGCGGCGAGACCGGACTGTCCGGGCTGTCGTCGGGACACGAGCCGGACGCGTGGGTGCGCCCGTATTTGCGCGGTGCTAATTTCGCGTAATGAAGATCATACAAGCCCGGCAACCAGGCTGGAATGTCTCGCGGCGTGAGACTGGCTGGTTACGAAAAAAAAAAAAAAAGAGAATTTGCTGTATACGAACATATTAAGACAAGAAAAAAGATCTGTTTACCTGTTTTTATTATTAATATGCTTAACATATTAAATGCAAAGTATACTTATGTCAACAGCCATGCTTAAAATAGTAGATATATGCAAAAAAAAAAAAAAAAATGCAATCAACTTAAATATCTGAACATCGAAAAATCTAGTAATTGAAAAATTTGAATGGAAAAAATTAAATTCTCTCAAAAAGAAATCGGGAAAGTATCGACAGAATATACCCAGATCTATCGAAAGCAGATCATGCCAAGTATCTGTTATCAACTATTGTCAACAAAAAAGCTACACATTTGATAAGAAGTTGTTATTATCGATTAAATCGACAAATCGGTGCCAAAAATCGAGCAGAGCCTGCTTATAAAGTCTGACAACAGATTGATGGCAGGAACAGAGCAGGATTTGCGCGCGCCCGTAATCTTCTTTGCCTATCATGTTCCCGATATCTCAGAATTTAAATTTATGTAAGTATCGGTAAGAGACCAAAGGTTGACCCTGCAAGGCAAGTTTTTTTAGTGGGTGCGAGTCATACCCAATCGGACCAGTCAGTGGGGATGCATAAGAAATTTTTTTATTCCTGGCTGGTTAAAAAAAAAAAAAAAAAAAAAAAATTCCCACCTGGTGGATGCACGTGCGCCGTCCATCGAGGCGTTAATTTTCAGCGGAAAGAGAAGAAAACTTTTTAGTTGTAAGCGCTCTCGCACGATGAAAAGAAAAGAAAATTATTATTATTTCACAGACATCTGTCGCATTGACATATAAAAATATGTATACAACGAGAACGCAAAAAATATTATCAGAGAATTATCAGTGTCCATTATATCTTAACCAAAGACCAAACCTTGAACTATTCAACTTGGACGAATATACAGAAATATAATGCAAGGTAAACCGAAACTTAGATTTAATACCGTGCTCGAGGGAAAGATTAGCTTGGCAATGTTTTTCTCTCGGGAGCTTTGATACGCACGACCGCGGGAAATAAAGTTCTCCAGACATTCGCGTAGTCGTGCCAGCGGTAAAAGTTCTCGAAGCAAAAAGTCGCCATCGCTGTCATCGACGCGACGGCTGCGGGAAAGTTTACGCGGAAGACGTGCAGGAAATTTCCCGTATAACGGTCCGCGAAAAGGAAACTCGTTGAAATGGGTCAGAGCGGATTCAGCATGAACCCACCTGTTGCCCGTTCATCTGTCGGTATATCTATATAGCCGCGGCCTCGCTGGAAGCGATGGAGGAGGTAAATGGTCGGAACGTGTGCGGGCACGCTTAGACCCGGGCTTCGGATTGCCATCGATCGAACTCTTTCTCTATGGATATACAAGCGAGCTTTGCCTCGTTATCCGTCACCGTTGCGTGGAATGCTCGAGGCTCGGTGTATCAAAATGCGCGTCAAAATTCGTCAACCAAAATGCATAACAAGAATCGTTTTCACTAATATTAATTATAATATATATTACTATCAAAATGCGCGTCAAAATTCGTCAACCAAAATGCATAACAAGAATCGTTTTCACTAATATTAATTAGCTCTGTATAATAGTTAAAAGAGATAAGCATGAAGAGTTATATTTTAATAAAATATTCAAATTAATTTTTATATCGTCAAGTTTTATCGCGATGAGATCGCACATCTTCGGGAGGCAGAGAAACTGAATAAAGATAGCAGTGGAGTTTAGTACCTCTCCGGCTTGTCGCTGGTGGGTAATTAAATCAAAGACGCACGAGGAAAAGGGAGAAACGATTTAACGACGTCAACTCCTCAGATCCCGTCGCATCCACAACGACTCTGATGTTTCGATGCTTGACGCATATCGTCTGTCGCCTTTGTTGCGCGCCGGTAGTATCTGAACACCATGTAGGTGTGACGAACCAATTTTAAGTTCGATCCAATCGTGCGTAACGCGCTTGTGGTCGCACGCGCGAGTTAAATAGTTTAATAAATTGATTTCGAACAAAATAATACGGATTGATGTAAGTAAATCTGTCTTTGTAGCCTTCTAAATTTTGAAAAAAATTTATAATAAAAAAATGTTATATATTTGATGCAAGAAATAATTATCTTATTTAATCCTTACATATTGCGTTATTTAAAATTATGTTTCAAATTAAATCAAGAAATAAAAAAAAAGAGTATTCATAAATTCATGAAACTCTGATTATTCATCGAATAACGCCCGAATAATCGCTCTCGTTTAACGTTTTTTTTTTTTACTGTTACATTCTCCAGTAAACAGTAATGTATAATGTTTTATGGTCTTCGAGAAAAAATTCAGTCGCGCTTTTGGATCGTTCATTATAATTTTTCGCCATTAGCGAAAGAGCCGCGGTCTCGGTGGTCACCACGCGAAGGGCGCTTTTTCTTGCGTTCCAAAATCGCAACAAGGCATGGCAAGAGCAAAGGAGGCCCTATGAGTAATTAGAGGTAATTAACGGCGGTTCGGTGGCAGATACGACGGTTTTAATTACTTTGCAAAAGGCTGAGCTCGCATTTCCTTTCTTTCCGTGGCTGACCCCACGCCATGCCACCGCGCCGATACGGTAACGAGAAATTAAGGGACCGACCGACTTGGCGCGGCGGTTCGACTTGATCTCTCAAGTACGCAATGACTTTCGACGTGTGGCGACCGAAGCCTCTCATTAATGGCGGCCGGGGTAATTTGCGTGGATGACTTCGGTGTGCTTCGCCGCTTCGTTCGACTCTTTTTCACGTCGGCCGCGCGACTCGCTCGCCAATATATACGCGGCAACGGGATTTCTGACGCCCACGCTGACGTGCACGATGTGACGCGCGGATGACCGATCATTAGTTCACGTCTCTCCGACAGCCTACACACGATCCCATTCGATTCGCGATCGTCCGATCTATGGGCTCGGTCATGGATCAACGTACCACCCCACGAAAATTGTTATATGACAATTATCTTTCGTCTTATGAAACTGTCAGCGTATATAAAGTTACGAAAGAAAAAGATACAGAATATTTAATTTTGTAGTTTCAATAAAAACAATAATAATGATATCAATATATGATTGAAAACAGTAATGCACTAGAAAGAAATCGAGAATATTTTATTTCTACTTTTTCTCTTCTAAGCCGATTTAGATAAAGAAAAACTATGTGAAAAGAAAGAATGAAGAAGAGAAAAGAGAAACGTGTAGTTTACGATATCGTAGCTAAAAAGATAATATATGCAATACCATAAGACATGTTCGTGACATGAATGCGATAAAGGAACGCATTTTTCATCGCGGCGATATACGGATGAGAGTTACGCGGGACGTCATTTGTCGAAGGAACGATTCTTTAACGGAACGAGAAATTCTCGCGAATTACCAGACGTCGACGTTCTATCACCGGCGGCTATGCGTCGATGATAAATCACCTCCTCGTAGGTAACTCGTTCACGAAATTCGCGCGGCAACTCGCCGCGACGGAAGACGGAGAAGAGGTTGAGAGGCGCTTGCGAGCCGTGAGTTTAATACCGTTAGTATAACGAGAGAGAGGCCCCGGTTATCAAGCCTGCGATCGGCCAATACTGCCGGCGAATAAATGAAGAGGCGCAGATCCGAGGCGAAATCATTACAGTAACGAGACATTAAGCAGATAAGAGAACAGACGCCGGCCTTCGGCTCGTATCTATCGCGCGCTGCAAAAGTATGTGTGTGTATGTATGTTTATGTGTAAATGCACGTATGGCAGCGCGCATCTACATGTGAGTTTGTAACTTACGGCGAGGTATGTGTGCCGCGAAATGGAATTTTCGTTATTAAAATACGGTTCTCCCTTTCGGCCAAGTGGATCGGGAGTAAAATTGTTCGTTAAGATGTAACGGCCGCTCGCACGATTGGGCCCATCTTCGATACGCATCGCGGCGTTTCTTCGACATATTCGATGCTGCAAACTGCTCGTGTGTATTCGCGATACGCTATTAAATCGTATTAGCATGCCGTTAGATCCGCGATTACATTGTACGTCGCACGATCGCGATCGCATTTAATGGTTTAGAGAGCGACAGGACTCTGACGGCGCGAAGGAAATCCTTGATGTTAAGTCAGGGAGGCTGTCGCGATCCGGTTCCTATAGTAGATAATGCGGGCAGATGTTATGAGACGAAGTAAACTCTGTGATTAGCTGGGAGCAATTATCGACTGTTTCGCCACTCATCATGACTTGTAAATCACTTTATCACACGCTGTTATTAGCGCCTGATATTAATGCAATCGTATATGTAGTCTCATACTATGACTATATATATATTAATTATCGACAGGTTGCGCGCGCGCGGAAAGTAATCGCGCAGAATGAATTAAATTCTATTAGATTCGACGTGCTACTAGAAATATTTCTAATAATATACCGACAATGATTTCAAAGTATAGCTCGCATTTTCATTCAAACTATTAATAGCGTGGTTAATAACGTTAATAGCTTTTCGTCAGCATTACTTCATTAATATCCTTTTCAATGTCAGTACTTCACCTCGCTATCTGATCTCATATTACGATAATGACTCTTTCATTATTCAAAGAGAAACCTATTTCTCATCTTAGATTTTCCTTCATTAGAAATTTGCTATGCAAATATTAGCGAACGTGCTTTATTTATTACAAAGATTCGTTCAACGTGAATAAAATGACTATTAATAAATTGCCTATGTCGAGAGGTATTCATGAGTTAACATTAACAATCCAACAATCAATTCTCGATCTGTGAGTTTTCGATGCTAGAACACACTCGTGCCGCTGGTTTATCACCGATGGGAAAGATCGGTAAGAGGGCCGTGGAAAGAGCGGAAGGGTCAGGCAGGTGATCTTGTTTGCTAATGGCGTACTCGTGTTCGAATGTAGTTGCCCCGCCATGTCCATACGTCTTCTGATTAAGATTAAAGAAACCGCGTATCTCGTCGAGCCGCGCGCTTAATGTATTCACGCGCCCATGTAAAAGTTAAGAGTCGCCCCGGTGCGGCGCGCACACGATAGAACGCACGAGAAACCCTTTCCCTTCGTCGACCGTGTACGTACCGTCGTATATCGATCGGGCTGCATTCACTCACCGGAGACCGGCCGAAGGCGGAAGGCAAAGTCGTTGTCCCGCTTTTCGCGTAATTGCGATCTATGTTGCGGCCAGCGCGCGAGAGCGCGCGCTTTCATTAAGATTGTGGCGCCTCGGGCGTAATTGGCGGCGATCACGACAAAGAATAATTAATTCGTTTATGTATGCAGAGCGCGCGCGTGTTATACGTTCGAGTCTCTTCATTGTCAGGCAATACGTGCACTTAGGGCGAGGGAAACCAATGCGCTTCCCTCAAAGTAGGTAGAGGAAGCCTTAAGTATGTCGAGTATCATTGTCACTTACTGACAGAAGAATTGAGATATATAGCCTGAATAACGATTTTTCACCTTCGATTGGAGAGAATACAATTTCTTATCGAAATTAAATTATAATTGCATCGGTTTAAAAAAAAGTTTCTTGAAATAGACGGTGAAAAGTTAAAAACTCGATTTAATAAAAAATTTAGAGACCAGAAAATAAGCTACGTTAGTTGTAACAAAAAGTAACGACTTAGTTGCTTAAGAACGATTGCAGGTTGCAGAAAATTGTTTGAGAAAATGACGAGCAAACGCGCAGGAGAAATGTATATTGAAACAAACGCGTTTCTCTCTCTCTTTCTTTAGTGGCGGATGTAAACTTGGTAGCAAAGTGGACGCGGATGAATATGCTAGGTGTGCCCGCGGGAATGCTTACAGCTTTTACAGTCGAGTGTATGCGTCTCTTTCTCTCTCTTTTCGTACTCTCATGCCGCAATAAACCGACATAATGACAATTAGCATTGCGCGCCACGGAGCACCGCGATTATCGTGCCATATTGAGAAAACGCGGCTAAAATTCCTTTGCGTGCGTAACAGAAGAGTTCTCGGTAATTGACAATAAAGGTACACTCTACACGGTCACGCTTATTTTCCGCTTTCTGAGGAAAACGCCTCGTCTTCGCAGCGATTCATTTGCCTCCACAGCTACATGCTATTTTTAGAGCTACATTTAACAGACGATGAAAAACATTCAGCAACGAAACCGCTTGCATGCTTCGTTCGCTTTTAATGATATGGAATATCTTAGAATATCTAAAGAAACCCTATCAATAAAAGATTAAATTTCTGAAACAAATTTTAGAAAAAAAATATATATATATATATAACTTT
>NW_021851492.1:777508-779970 GCF_003651465.1 Formica exsecta | reverse complement strand
ATAGTACAGTAAAATATTTTTATAAAATAAAAAAACGTACAATTTTTTAATAAAATTTAATCTTTATATTAAAAGTGTCTATATAAAATTATCTTTAAAACATTGCAAATAATATATTCATTAAAAAAGAGAGATATATAAAGGTAAAAATATTTATTAAATTACCCCACTATGTAATTTGAGTCACATTTTTCGCTTAATGAGGAAACCCATTATAAACCAGAGCTGAAATGATCTTTTGTAATAATGTATTCGCATAGACGCGTATCACATGCATTCGAAGCAATCCGGGAATAATATTTAATTACGTTTTATATACGCCTATATATATATATGGTGAATATGTCGGCTTTGATAATATGCGAAAAAAATGACGCACGGAACCCGCATGACATATATTAAGAATAGATGTTACTGTTTTCGAGGCATCAATTGCAAATGATGACGAGCAATAATTGCGACAATAGTAATCTCCAGGTAGTTGGGCAATTTAATGAACCGACGATGATTCGTCGATAGACCTGAAAAAGTTTCGTGCGCCAGATTTGGAACTCGAAATAACCCGCCGCGCGGTTATTAAGTTCACTCAAAGGATACGGCCGGGGAAAAAGTATAACGGGAAATATATATAACAAACGCGCGCGCAACTTATTAAAAATCGCAGCAAGACAAATAAAACAGAATGAAATTGATACAAATATCGTTGGCGCGAGATCGGGATTTGACATAGTTTTTAGCATCAGCGAGCGCGCCGTTAAGATTATCAATCTGTAATAACGGAACTCTCGTTTACACCACGGTTATTTCCCGGTATCGATCATAAAAACTGAAACGACATTCGAACATCGATTCTCGTATCGGCAGCCGCCCTCACCGTCTATCTCGAACGTAGAATGGACTTGGGTTAAAAAAATAAAATAAATATTAATCGAATTCGACTTTCTCTCTCCACGTCTCATGGCGCGTTACCCGAGTGGAAAAATGATTAACGGCGAGAATGGAATGGAGATGCAAAAACGAATTAACGGCGCCGGACAAAATCGAACTCGTTAAACGAGTTTCGCGTACGAGCGCGTACGCGCCTTCGCTCGTTCCGCGTATATTAATCACCGGCGCGATGGCGACGACGCGACGCGATGACGACGACGACGAAGACGAGAAAACATTCCCACATGGGTCGCGCGCGCCGCGCAATCATGAATCGGCATAACGTCGTGACTGCGTAAATACCGCGCCAGTAATAAGACAAGCTCTAAATTGTAAGAATAATTAGTCGCTCCCTCGTACACCGGCCAAGAAGAGAACGAAAGAGAGAGAGAGAGAGGTAAGGCTCTTCTCTTGGTATAAGATACGCACGAACCGTCGTCTCGAGAGCCGATATCGATTGCAGACGATGACCAGCAACAATTCTCTAGACGGATCGATGCATGCGAGCGCGCCGTCGTGCGTAATGATCTAGCGATGATTCGCCATCGTATGCGAAATCATCGCGCATCCTGACTGCGAATGGATGGATAGACGGACAGTGAGAAAGGAAGGATGAAAGGTGGCAGAAGAAAGGTGTAGGTGAGAGGAGAGAGCTCCTCTCTCCGAGCGAGAACGCGACTTGAAAGTGATGTATATCGAGCGGCCGGCTCCACGGCGCTAATTACCGCTATTAGTAAGCCCCCACCATCGTGCCAGTGTCGGTGAACATTAACATAAGAGACAATGACAAATGACAATGACGCTACGGGGGTAACACGCCGTCGGTGCCTTCCTAAATTGCGCGTCGCCGTAATCCCTCTCTTTACTTCTTCTCGATGTTAAATGGATATATTTTCCTTTTTTTTTTTTTATTTTGGGGACTCTTATACTTCGCAAAATATTACTGCATAGTGATTGTGTGATCATGTGAATCTTAAAATATCGAAGCTTATTTGATGGCATAAAGAGATTTTTTATTCATATGAGAATATTATACGAGAGAAAAGTAACATAACTTTCATAAAAGTCACTGTGATCAAACGTAAAAAAAAAAAAAATTTAACTCCGCAATTATTTTTTAATAACGTACTATCTAATAAATCCAAGCAAAATTGCATTAAGATATATATGTAATCAATGTGTGAATAATTACGAAATACTTATTATGTAATAATTGTATCCTACAACGCCCGCTCGTTTACATGACATACATAATCCACAATGTTATCGATGTTTTACAAACTATCGCTTTTATGGTACTTGAGCGAAATTGCCCATTAAATCACGATCGGTTTTGCCGTTTTTTGTCCAGCCATGTATCCCCTTCACCTTATCCTTCTTGTTTCGTCACTCGCGCGATCTCTCGACCCACAAATCTCGCTGTCGGATCGCAAGTCTACGGGAGGGAAACGTGGCATGTCGAAGCGATTTCCGCGTGTTCCGACAAACAATTTGTTTGTCGCAAGGAGCGGACAGAAGCGGACGAAATTCGGAGA
>NW_021851492.1:746907-777348 GCF_003651465.1 Formica exsecta | reverse complement strand
TATATATATATAACTTTATATTAATTAAAAATGTGCGATATATTTGAATATTCAGCACACCTTAATACTTTCCAAATTTATTCATTTTATGAAAGAAAAAACCACATAATTATATATTATATAGTACAGTAAAATTAAAAAAAAAAAAAATTTAACTCCGCAATATTTTTTAATAACGTACTTATCTAATAAATCCAAGCAAAATTGCATTAAGATATATATGTAATCAATGTGTGAATAATTACGAAATACTTATTATGTAATAATTGTATCCTACAACGCCCGCTCGTTTACATGACATACATAATCCACAATGTTATCGATGTTTTACAAACTATCGCTTTTATGGTACTTGAGCGAAATTGCCCATTAAATCACGATCGGTTTTGCCGTTTTTTGTCCAGCCATGTATCCCCTTCACCTTATCCTTCTTGTTTCGTCACTCGCGCGATCTCTCGACCCACAAATCTCGCTGTCGGATCGCAAGTCTACGGGAGGGAAACGTGGCATGTCGAAGCGATTTCCGCGTGTTCCGACAAACAATTTGTTTGTCGCAAGGAGCGGACAGAAGCGGACGAAATTCGGAGATAGGGACGGACTCCCCTTGCGTTCTCTTGTCGGACGGGCTTCTTTTCGATACCCTTCGTCGTGCGGAGACTTAACGAGACCGCGAAATAAATCAGTTCTCCGACGAGAATGCGCTCTTTCCCCCCCTCGTCTCTTCTCACCGAGTACATTTCGTTTCCTGCCTCCTTTCTAGCCCATGGCGCACAGAAGCAATCGTTGCCAGAGAGTAACTTGTGCACGAGGATTAAGAATTTTTTCGGCTGTTTTGCCGACGAAAATGCATTATAGTATCGCTGTTTTTTTTCTCAAAAATGAATAAAATTATAAAAATAGATATACATAATTGTTAATTAGTTTTGTGTTATCAACTGAGAATTATTAGTTTGATAAACAAGCGTTCTATCGAGAAAGAGTTCTTAAACAAAAATGATTCCGAAACATTCCTTCATCTATGTATTCGCTGACAAAAAAGTTTTTCTGTTGTTCCGAAAGTTCTATCTTTGTTTAACTAGACCGTTACATTGTACAATTTATCGTTATTATGAGAAATTCGCAAGAACCTTGAAACCTCAACAGGATGCGATCGGCATAGCTAGTTGAGTCTGCTCGAATAAGAAAAACTCGGCGAGTATAAAAGTTGCTTTATATTTTATACCGTTATTATCAACACAAATCCGCAAAACCTCGTAATACTGACAAATAGACACGCGCTGCCGAAACTTGTTTAAAGAGCCCTCCCAGCTCCCAGTTCGTTATAGTTTATCGCGAATCGATCTACCTCGTTATTCTGCGTTAACACTTTCTCCGATAACGAGCGATGACGAAGGAATAAGGGAAAGTATAAACGATAAACCGCAAACGAATCGTCTGCCGAGTAGTTGTGTACGCAAGAAGTAGGAAGTATTTCGCCGATATTTTATATATACACATATATATATATATATATATATAGAAGCCCGCCAAGGACCTAGCAAAGCTCCAGTCACGTTCAATCGCTATTGATAAGCCCGGCGGGTGCTCGCGTCACCGTTGTGTTACGCTCGCAAATTGATTCGTCCCCGATACTATAGGCGGCGATCATAATATTCACGCGTGTAAATCACCTGAACGATATCGCGAACGTCGACTTCTCAAGCGCGATTAAGCCGCTCGATCGAGGAAATGCGCGCACAAAGGAGCGTCACGTACAAACGCGAAAGAAATGCGTGACCATTAAAAACACAGCCGGGCAGCGTTTTAATTAATGCTGTAACGCGGAAAACAAGCAGAACGCGAGCGATATCGCGGAGGATGTGCCACGACGAGCGAGAATAAGATGGAAAACATATTTCGTATCGTAGCATGCCGTGAAAAAGACGATGAGCACCATCATCGCGTCCACCAACGCTATTGATTAGGATGACTTGGGCCTCTTCGAGATAAGCCGTTCTCGCTCTTTCTCTCTCTTTCTCGTACGCTCGCCTCTACAAAAGCCCTTGCTTATCTTTAGCTTCGCGTTGATTGAGTTCCGATGGGTGTGGCGTATTTCAAACGCCTCCGCATTAATTATTAGGTGGACCGCGCGTTTCTCGCACACTGCGTGCATAAAAAAACGAGTCCGTAGTTGCTTATTCTTCCCCAACATTACGTCGTCTATTAGACACTGATAATCCTTTTACGTCTTGACGCGTATTGGCGTCGGAAATATCTAACTACAGGGTGAGATCGCTCCTTCAGAGCTTTGAAAGACAAATGTATAATTACAATTGAGAATTTTATTTTAAAAAAGACGTGTCAATAATAAAAATATTTTGAAAAAAGTATTTTTATATTAAGAATCTTTTTATACATTGTTATTTTTAGTAAGTTATATCTTTCCGTTGATAAAAGAATTTATTTATTCTGTTTTTAGAAAGTCTATCAGAAATTTTAGAAATGTAAAAAAAAACTTCTTAAAAGCAAATTATGTTTCATATTAACTATGTAATACATCGAGGAATTATTCGGAATAATTAGAGGTTTACTATGAATTATTAATTGGTATTCTCTTCTCCGCGCGTTCCTTTTAAAGTGGATGCTCTTTTCCAATCAATCGCGGAGATACTGATGGCGATTCAACGCGGAGTGCCATGGTAAGACGTGCCAGAGGTGGAAGATGAAGAAAAAGACGATGGCTGCCGGGCGGCAGGTGGAGGACCTTCCACCACTGTCCCTCTTCTTCCTACCGTTTCCTTCTATCGCGGTCCTTTACCTATATTCTTGCGGACACAGCACGTTGTTTCTGCTTTTATCATTATTGTTATTATAATTTCAGTGGATGGACCTCTGATGAAGCGAAGACTCGGGCGGCCAGGCGAGATTTAAGAGGTAAGGGAAGAAGGAGGAAGAGTCGATCTCGCGGCACAGAAAAAACAGCAAGAAGCAAAAGTTGGACCGTACGGAGAGGATAAGACGAAGAGGTAAAAGAAGAGGAAGAAAAAATGATTACCAAGCGAAGGAGAAATCGCGAGGAAAGAAGAGGGCTCCCATCGCGGGTTTCGTGGTTGGCCTCCTGGTAATTTGTAGCTTCGATATCATCGCTTCGAAGTTATTCGGAGGCACATGAATATACGTATGAGCGAGCTGACTACCTATCCACCGATAGCACCTACCCGATCCCCTTCGCTCGAGGTATCCTCCTCTCTTGTCCGGATTTTTTTCAGAAAGTATTATATCGTTGACTTGATTGTCTCACCAAGTTTCATATTAAAATAAAATTTAAAAAAGACAAATGTCTATATATCAAATGTGTTTAAAAATGTGCGAGAAATTAATAAATAATATATTTTGCTCGATAATTTAGTTTCAGAAAATACAATGTGATTTTACACACACACGTACTATTTATAAAAGAAACTATATTTATTTTCAATTTTGTTTTGTTCTCAATCGAAAACTATTTGCGCGTCAGATTTTTATGGAAAACAATTCAAATTTTGCTGCTGTTTACACCATAAAGTTTTCATACGCTTGGCATTCTGCAACGTATTCGTTTAATTAATTGCAACGAGTAGAAACGCGGACAGCTGTTTTCGCGAAACCTGTCACTCACGATTTATCTGTTTAATCTCAAAGGCATATATCCATCCAGGAATTTTCATAATACGAAAAGCGACAATACGAAGAAGCGGGTAAAGAAATTCGACCAAATTGCAAAGTACGTAAACTTTGATTTGTCTGTAGAACATTCCGAGTCTACTAATGTTTTTCGACAAGGCTCCCTCCTATTTCAATATAAGCGCTGAGAGATCCTCTTTGAGGATCTCGGCGTATCTCTCTGATGTCTATACGCAAGATAGAAAAAAAACAACCGGCCGCCATCTTCAATTTCTCGTACGCATGTGTATTATTATACAAACACATATACATATCTTTACACGACCCCGTCGTTCGGTCGTTGGCCGATTACGCGGCACTCGAGCGCACATCGACGCATTGAATACGCAAATGCACGCTCCAGAATGCACTTCCAATCGGACTGCGGCACTTGGAAATGCGAACAACATGAATGCAACGAACCCCACGCACGTACATATTCAGATGTGCGCGCGATTGCGTAAGACGATTGCGAGTGGTTGCGGGATCACACCTCGGGCTCCAACGATCCCGGAGGCTGCTTTGGCTGCGAAACGAGTGTCGCGGCCGCGTAATTGTGAAGGACAGGCAGAATTTCTCGCCTCGCTAACAAAGACGCGAAGGAACCTGTACTCGAGCGAATGCGTTTGACAAAGCGGGCCCCATGAAATATAAAAGAGACCAGATCCGCCGTCTCTCTTTTCCTCTTCTCTGTCTCTCCATCCCGCTCACGGTACTGTGCGGGCCTATCAAGAGGGCAAAAAAAGGAAGGAGAGGCGCGGGGAAGAAAAAGCAGGGAGGCTCGATGGCCTCATAGGTGTGCTTATGCGTCGAAAACGCCGCGGGACAGAGCCATGAAAAGAAGCCCCGTTCCGTCTCCGCTTCGGCAGCGTTGTGCGTGACATCAATGGACCGATGCCTACGCGAGAGGAAATGTCCCACTAACCGATGTTGACAAGCATTGCGACAGCATTGCAAGGAAAGCCGATTCATGATCCACGACTCGAGCGAAAACGGAACGGACACGAGGAAGCGAGAAAGACCGCGAAGTGTGACATTACAGGTATGTGAAGAGAGTATTGTTTTTTCCTAGACGGACAAAGTGAGTTCCTCTTCAGCATCGAAGATTCGCAACGATAGGTTCCTTGTAGTCTTGTTGTCGGCGTGTTATAGACATCTCTGGACATTTCGAGAGGGTCGAGCGAGATGGATTATAAAGCCGCGATCGCGTTCTATTCTGACGATTCGCGTACAGTCGCTCATTCACCGAGATTATTAGCGGAACGGAACGCGGAAAAAAGAATTTAAATTTAGGCCATTGAATTAATCGTCGCAAGCATTATTGTTCATCAGTTGGATCGACAGCGTGTAATTGTGTGTGCGAATTTTTCTTGGGAGAAAAAATTCTGCAGTTCTCTCTTACCAGTAATGTTCTCGCGTTACGCAGATTGCGCAAACAAAAACGAACCAACGGAAACGAAAAGACAATAGACGAAAAGAAAAAGGTGCATTTTGATAGTGATGGGCGTGCGATTACAAACTTCAGTACGCAATCCATAATATCGTTTTACTCCGATGACCGATCACTGACGCCTTCTGACGGAAGGAACCCATCTGCTTCATGTTTCTCCCGGCTGTTGCGCGAGTGCGTGTCTACGCACGTTTCCGCGTTCAATGCTGCGATCTTGTTACGATTAATTATTATCCAGACCGCACAATATCGAGAAATAATTATGTCAAATAGATAAGTTAATTTGAGGCAATATTAAATAGTCTAAATTATATATTATTAAATTGATGCCAGTTTTAAAATATTTTTGACAATATCATAATTTTGTACTTTATTCTAATAATTGATTTCAATTTCCGTGAGTTAAGTATATATTCGTTATTTTATAATATTTTTTGGAATATAAAATTCATTGTAAATTCATAAATTTTATTGTAAATTATAAAATTAAATAAATTAATGTATATCATTCCCCCTTATTATAACTTCAGACAAAATTAATGTTATTTAAGTAAAATTCATTATCAAAAATCTTCGAAAAATTGATATATATATGCGCGTGCGTCATGTATATTTCCTGCTATTCTTTTTCCCAGCCGCATATCCTTTGAATAGATTTAATAAACACGCGGTGGGATATTTCAAGTTCCAAATCTGGCGCATGAAAAATTTTCAGATCTATCGACGAATCATCGTCGGTTCATTAGATGGCCCAGCTCGGCCCAGCTGCTTGGAGATTACTATTGTCGCGATTGTTGCCGGTCATCATTTGCAATCGATGCCTCAAAAATAGTATAGGCTCTTTTATTGATGTATACAGGCCCCGTGCGTCATTTTATTCGCGCGGTACCAAAGCCAATAGATTCGCCTTATATACATATATATATTCGCATTCAGTCCGTAATTAAATATTTTTCCCGTGACGGATCGCTTCAAATGCATGCAGTATATGTATATGTGTCTGTATGAATATGTGGGTGTTACAAAAGATCCTTTCAGCTCCGTTTAATAATGGTTTCCTCATTAAACAAAAAGTGACTCAAATTACATGGTTTCGGGTAATTCAATAAATATTTTATCTTTCATTCTCTTTCTTTCAATGAATATTTAGCTCGTAATTTTTTGGAGAGTATTTAGACGCTTTTAATATATAAAGATCTTGAATATCACAAAATGCCAGATGTATGTTCGTGAAATTCAATCATCAAAATATTGAACTTTCTTTCGCCTTCTTTCTAATATCGATATTCGTTTGTTCAATATTCATTTACCATATGCGTACACGTTAATTTAACGTAGTTTTTCTCTGCAAAAGAATGTCACAAAAAAATAACGAATTACTCGCGGTCGTCCGGATGCCCATACGAGGAGGTCAACGGATAATATGTATGTGGGCGAATATGTCGGCAAACTGAGTCGGCGCAATTATCGTCTGAAAGAGAGCTCGGTAGTAAAATTTCAGGCCTCCCTCTACTACGTTTATTACATTTTACGGCGTGGACGACGGGGATGATGTTGGTATACTGCTCTCTTCGCGCACATAAGTGGCGATTTTCGATCATTATGGCCGACTAAGTGGATCTCGAAGGAGCGATTTCGACGGTCGAAAATATTGCGCATAACAAACAAACATAGGGATGACCGTGTCTTTTTTTGTCGATGCGCCGCTGCGCGCGAATCGTTTAAACCAATCGAGTGGCTCGTAAAAAAAACGTAAAAAAAATATAGCAAGAAAACGAGAGAGAAAGAGATGTTAATGACCATTCACCGCCGCGACGGATACAATTACAATGTTATATTTTATGTGCGGCGCGTATCATGAATTCTTTTAATTGTTTTCTTTATCTTGACATATGATATCGAGCAAACCACGATGTATAATATATCTGCAAAAGTAAATTTTGCACCATATAAAATTATGATATGATATAAAAAGCTTCATTTTCTTATATTAATTGAATTAATAAAAGTTAAGAATATTATAATAGTCACAGATATTTTTAAAGAAATGTGTGCAAAATTACGTGAGATTGACGACACTTTACATCATACTCCTCCAGTCACCTATCTTGTAATACGTGTCTCGAGTCATGTTCGTGCGATTTTTTTCTTTATTATTTTTCTTTTCCCACAAAATACAAACGTTATATTTCGAATGTAATTATCAAATTAATAATGTTATATGATTTGATTCTCCAAAAATTAAAACGTCATTCAAACAAAACCCACTGCCTGAGGATTTCATTATGTCATAATTCGTAATCTCTCTATCAGGAAAGCAATGTTTCCGAGTTTCTTCGAGATAGATGCCATGTAAATTCGTCACAAGTATGTAATAAGCAGAGTCATAAGAAGCTATCTCCGACAATATCCCGAGAGCCTAGTCTTTTCGAAATAGCGATGCGATATTTCCTCGTGATTAATGACGCGCGTATAAGAAACACTTTCCAATATTTTATGAAGCGTGCATTAAGCGCGTCAGAGACTGGTTTATCTGCCGTATAAAGCATACAAAAGGCGCGATAAGCATATCGCACGAGACTTTCAAAGGTACTATCATATGCCGAATGAAAACTCAATGACGACCAAGGGATTTTCTTTTGCGCGGAAAGGATGGGAGGACGAGCACACCTCCGTGCCTCTTAGCCGGTCGTTAAGTAAGACGGTTACATTGAGAGATGGCCAATGTAAATTGCGACGGCGCGGTACGTATGTGTCGTGCGGCTCGTGTAACGATACATCAACGTCAGCAAATTGTGATAAATAAAGCGCAATTGAAGGCGCGAGGACGGGCGGACAGGCAGGCAGCCACGGCGTGCGCGCGGCTGGACGATGGTGAATTTACTTTTCAGCGGATGTTAAAGCCGTTCGCGAATCCTTATCTCATCGGAGCGGCGCGCGCGGATGCACGCGCTAACGACATAATGAGTTGTTATTAATTAACGAGGCTCATTGGCGTAACGTGCATAATACGAATCATCGGATATAATGGACGCGAGGCAGCGACGAGACGTCGTCGACGGACAAAGGAGAAAGCCAACTCTTGCAGGACATTATCGCTTTTACATTCGCGATTCTCAAGGACGTTTTGGTGCAATAACAGAATAATATCACGTAAATATAGATAGATATTATTATATTAATTAAAGACAATTTAATAATTTTTTATTTATATTTAAAGTTCACACTGAGAGATCTGCGCCTAAAATTTATTTATTAATAGATCTGCTATTACTTTGATATAATTATCAATGCTTATGATGACGTTGTCTTAAATAATGATTTGATACGCGCGGTGAAATCGAAGTGCTTCTATTATACAATTCGGCAAATGTCAAAGAATCGTGACAATCAAAATTTCCAGATAGTCCGTAATCCATCGTCAGTCTGTTAAACTCGCCACAAACCGTCATTAAATTATTACGCGGTAGCGGGTTCCTGAGGAGAAAAAAAAAGAAAGAAACGCGCGATTATCAGAATTATTCGGCTGTATATCGTTATTAGAACTAGAGAAGCGTGGGGAACTCTCCACATATGTCGAAATGCGACAACGAGAGTGTGGGCCTGTCGAGAGCCGCTCGTTATCGTAATTGGATAATGCCTATACTAGACCTGCTTTTCTTCGTCAAAACGCGCTGTCATAACGGTAACAGTAAACGCAAAAAAATAAATATCAAACCGCGTAAATTTCTTCGATTTTCTAGCATGCTTCATTCATCTTTTCTATTTTTAGAGACAAATAATGAGATTTTTCGTGTTCTGATAATAATTTTTAATACACACATCCGATTTTTGAGCGAAACAAAATATTAAAAAATCATGTCCACATATTTTATGCAATCCTTAATTTTAGGAGATAAAAAATATTTTACGATTCATTTATCAATAATTAGAAATTTCGAATCCAAGTTATATGTATATTTTTAATTTCTCTAAATACTCGACTGGGAAAGCATCTTGCGTTATCCATGCATAAATGCATCGGCGAAGAACCATATAGAGTTCAAGAAGATTCCCGATATCTCTGAACGTAAAAACGGATAGAACACGAAAAGTAAAGAAAAAAAGAAAAGAAGGAAGAAGATGGAAAGCAGAGGAAGAGGCCACTGCCACCGTACCGCGTCTTGGCCGCATGGCAAGCATTATCGTGGGCACTATAGAAGCAATCAGCAAGCGATGGGATGGAGAAGGAGAATCGTCGGCGCTATCTACGTAATATATCGTGGATTAATTAATCGTTTAATGAAACAGTAGTTAGCCGTGATGATTGTGATATTTTATTATTATCCCTCGGCAAGGGAGAGGCACTCGGCGAGAGGATCCCGAGGTTCGACGGGACCGACGACCTTAAGGGACGCATGGACGAAGGCCTGGGATAAATAAGGAAGAAGAAAGAGAACGTGAAAAAAAAAGAGAATTTTGCTGGCTGATGATAAAGAAAGAGAAAGAGAAAGGGAGAGAAAGAAGGAGAGCGAAAGAGGTTTGAAGACGTGGACCAAGAAGCAATTTGCGAGGAAATCTTTGCTGCCTGCCAGAGCAGCGATTGTTTGCGCTTGATGTATGGAATGTTCACGAATAGTTTTCGTTCCGTTATCATGTGTGCTGTTGCGCGTAACGAGATTTATGCCGCAGTTTCGCGAAATTACTTTCTCAGGATGGTGGAGCCAATTTTCTATTACATTTCGCCGGAGTCGTTCTCGCGCTGCAACTAAGCGATTAAGTCCGACTAATTGCATGATATGAAATTTCGGAGAAAGTAATAGAAAGTTGATTCTTTCAAGATTAACGCTGACATGTACCGATTTAATTACATGCAACGTGTGATCTACAAACATCGTTATATTTTTTATATTTTTTGCAACGCATGTGTGAACAGCATATCTAAATTCCTATTATCACATATTATACACATGTCATTTATTCAATTAATCAAGTATTATGCAAGATTATCTGCGATTTCTCTCCGTCTACGAAATCTTTGACCAATTTTGAATCATATTTAAATGCGAAATCACAAGTTTTGATATCCTTAGATAGAAGAAAATTAAGAAAAGACCGATATATTACGCTCGATATATGGTTTTCAGTTTAGTTCCAAAAAAAATTAGATGTTTACCGCAGTTGATGAGACTATCTAGCGCAAAAAATCGCTTCTCACCACATCGCAAAGCTATCATTGGGCGCTCTCGTTGGGTGATAAATCAACGCTGTAAAGGGCCGAGCGATCGCCGTGAAATAAATGCAGGCGGTGGCAGCGGTGTTTTTCTCTTCTTATACACATCGTTTCGCGAACGTAGAAATTCCGCGCAGACGACGACACGAGTCAAGAATCCGTGTCGGTGGCCGCCGAACTGCCAGCTCGTTATAATACACGGGAGCGCTCAATGAAGCGTTTAATAATGATGATTTCGTAACCGGATCTCGTCGGTTAATTTCTATCTCCTTTCAATTTTCCCCTGCTCTCTTCATCCCCATTAAGCTGACCCCCTTCATCAACAAAATAAGACCGCGCCTATCGGAAAATGTAATTTTATATATGTATTAATTTGCTCCTTTAATCCAGATTTTGTTACTCGAACCCGTTTAGCAAGATAGCTCCTTCGCCACTTTGAACGTGAATTCCTGCTAAACGATTCAATCGACGAAATCCGGATTAATGCAACAAATTAATACATAAATAGTACTACGTTTTTCGATAGGTGCAATCTTATTTGACGATGGTGGGGTTACTTTCACACGGATGCTGCAAGCGAGAGAATCGCGACTAATAAAAAAGAAGGAAGGGTTAAGCGAAATTCCATCGAACCTTACTCGACAGCGGCTTTGTTCTTTCATTCTTACTATTTAGACCGCGTCATTACACTGATGGATAATACTTTGATCGAGCCGAATCGCTGTCATGTCCTGGCTTTGAGAATGGGTAATTAATTAAAAATAAATTAAACGTAATTATATAATTCATATCTATACTATACTTGTGTAATAGTATGCCTTTATAATGGCTTTACAATATAAAATAATCTAAAGTTTTTATATCGATATGACTCGCGCGAAATAAATAACGCGGCTACCCGAAATAAATAATGCATCACTTGATTCAAATTCGATCGAATAGTCGCGTGTCCGAAATAGAGCTGTACTCATTGCGGAAACCTCCGCACACACACAACCCGCGTGGCGGTCTGGATAGATAGTTTCTAATTAGCGAACTTCCAACCCAAGCACGAAATTAACATTTAACTGTGCGGACACCTGGACGCAGATGGACAGCTAACTAATGCGCGAGCTCGAGGAAGCCTCGTCGAGCTGTATCCGTTGCACGCATATCGTGTGTATGCGTTTTACACACACATATATGTTCATAATATTAATAATTATATATATATATACACAATACATATACCTGCAGCAGCTCGTTGCAACGCGCATTGCGCCTAACCATCGAACGTTTTTCATTGTGTGCGTGGTACTAGACACATACAGAATGAAGAGGGAAACCAATACACATTCGCACATACACATTCATAGGCATACATTCGCGAGACAAGGAGAGAATAAAGAAGGAGAGAAGATGCTCGCAGGAACAGAAGGCGGCGCGGTCCAGGACTTTGATTTACATTCTCCCTAATTACAAATGAAACGCGCGCGCTTATTGGCGCGTCAGTAGCCTGAAGAAGAATGAGACCCGAGTGAATGCGTGCGTGCGTGCGTGCACGTGTAGCACACGTGTGTGTGCGGCATCTTCTCTCGATATGTCAGCAAGCGCGCACGTAAGCACGATGCACGCGTTTAAGTATGCGATATACACGCGACGCGTGCAGGAGGTAACGAGCGATCCGCAGCTTCGGAAGGAGCTTGCAGTATGAAGAAGGGAGAAGGAGAGAAGACGACCGATGTCGGCGTGCGAATCCTCTTCTCTCCTGCATTTATCACCCGGCAGCCGCGCCAGTTTACGCGCTTTTAGATCGTGCATGTATAAGTCGTGCTGTCGAAAGACAAATGAGGAAGAGATGGAGGAAGAGGGGAGATGACGAAGGATACAAACGGGAGTACGCGAGGTAGATTGCGACTGTCTTGAGATTCATTCGTCGTCAATCGTTGCCTTGCGAGAAACGTCAGTTATTGATATCCGAAATTTGTTCGGATCTGGATATATCGATTCGAGGTAGTGAGAATTTCGAGGAAAACAATTTAGCAAATTACAGGGCACTGACTTTATCTTTACGAAATATATCAAGACCATATATTTTTATCAATTGATAGACGAATCGTGCGAACGTCGATCTCAAATCTTTTCCCTCACGGTACGAAATTGTCGCCGTGATTTTATCCTATCTCGCGACGCGTAAAATAATAATCTTCCACCACGGCGGCAAATGAATCGACGAGTCTCCGCAATAATGCATGATGAATAATACATAACGAACGGGCAAAGCCGCTTTTTAAACGACATCGATCGGAGAAACGCAGATCCTCCTCTCTCTCGCCGAAGGGAAAGGAGAGCGCGAATCGACTCTCGAAGACGAGATGCGCGAATTCTTTTTCTCTTCGGCATTTATCACTCAGCTACAGTGCCAGTTTACGCGCTTTTAGGCTGCGCCTGTGTGTGCGTGAAGACGAATGAAAGAGGAGGAGAGGAGAGAAGCATCGCGCACAACCGCGAGCGTTTAAACACTCGCGCACGGACGCGAACGGACGCGAGAGATGAGATGCAACGTGCAAGCGGTCGATCGGGCTAATGAATGTAGATTTCGCGCCACGGCGAGCAACAGGTATCGATAGTCGGAAATTTGTCTCTGCGCCGGGATATTAAGTTACCAGCGCCGCGTGTGTGGGTAAAACATTGTACGTATAACCGAATCTGCGATTACGCAATACACGTATACGAGCCTTCGATTACGCGGCCTTTAACAGAGTATAAGGTCCTCTTGAACCTCCGAAATACGTCATTCACTTTATTCGAAATGGCAATTCACGGCGATTTGACGTGTGATTTGCATCTATCTGCGGTTACGGTCATTCTGTTATAAATAATTTTATTTTAATCTGTTTTGAATTATTGTATCAAAAAATTACAACAAAAAGTGGCAAGAAATTAATGAGTAAATTTTATCAGATTAACTTCATTAATTTTAGATTAAAGAGAGAAAGAGAGTACGTTCGTACACATACGATCATGTACATTAAATAGATAACACTGTATATGTATATAGAAATTAGTTAGACACTTTGCCTGTTCCTTGATTAGCTTCCATTATACTAATTTAAGGTGAAAATTATTGTATGTCAAACTTAATGGGGATGTGTGCGAAAATGTCACTCTCACGACGGCGATAAACATGTGCAGGAATCGGTCCAACAGGACAGACGAATGGAGACCATTCCTCGCGCGCAACGCGAAAGGAGGAGACGACGAGAGCCAAGGGGACCAGACAGGAGACAAAAGACGAGGGGTGAAAGCAAGGAGAAACAAGAGGAGAGAGAGAGACGGGAGACGTTTCTCGAAACCGGGTGCGATTCGCGCGCGGCCCGCGCTTCTCATGAAGCGCGCATACTTGGCCGCGGAATGCGTGCTCGCAGAAAACGAGGGGAACAGCTATTGTCTTGTCAGCGGTGGCCGTTAAATCTACCCGCGGATCTCTTCACGATCGTACCTAACCTGTCCGCCGGTCCTCTACACCCAGTCCCATTGATTCCGCCTTCTTGTCCCGTGCCCTTCTTGGTCGTTTTTGCCGCGTTATTTTGTTATTTCGCTCCGATTTTTCGCGGCTTCTTCTAAAATGATAATCGTCCGAGGGTGAAGAAGAGACGGCGAGATAGATATCGATATTATATTTATCGAAAGTTAAAATAAAATTAATAGTTTTTTTATAAGCGATATTAAGAGTCGTTTCAATTTTTTTTTAATTGATACTTTTCTCATTAAAAATTTTTTCACGTTTTGAAAAAATATTTATTTATAGAAACGGAAAATTCCTTTAATATATAATTTTTTAGTGATCTATATGCATATATCAACAGATAAAATTAAAATATAGAATTTAAAAATACCTACATTTTTAGCATACATAAAATTAAAATAAAACAAAATAATTAGGACATTATATTAATTTACATCATATGTATTAAGTGGCAAATAAAGAAAAATTAATAATTCAGAAAATTAAATTGCGAATATAAATAATCTTTTGATTTATATAGGTTTAAATTTTTCATGTGAAGTCTCTTATGTAAAAATATTTTCCTGAAAGTTCTAATCAGAATATAGAATTTAAATTATTTCAAAACTACAAAGCAATCCATTCCCATTTAGAAGTTTATTAAAAAATCCAATAATATTCTTGTATTCTGCTTTATCAAATATTTCTCTCAATAACTAGTTTATTGAGTAAAAATCAAATAGAAAATTCTTAGAGAGTTCTTATCTACAAATTCATAAGATATCTAGATTTTTCTTTCAATAAATAATAATGTGAAAAAGATGGTTGTATATATAACCGACGAAATATGCGAATAGGTCGATTACGATTCAACAAACTGTCGAGGACATGGCTGGAATTCGGAAGAACGTTTCTCTAAACGCAAAATTAACCGATGCTGAACGAAACTTTATTGCGCTGGTACTTTGACGTAATTGTGGAGTAGCATGAACAATTTGACAACGCGTAATCGTTTATAACGTTTATTGATTATTCCGAGTTTTTAATGTCCGGGTACTCGAAGTCCCCGGGAAAACCTGTGACAGCGACTATGATGATGTCGTGTTCTATACACCTGGTATACGGCCGCAGTAAACGCGAAGTTATTGCATTCGTTTTTATGCGTGTACGAAATATAAAGGCCGATTACCAACGCAACTCGCAAAGCTTATAGAAAATATTGAAACACAGTAGGAGAGCTCGTAATGACCGCGCATCCGTCGACTTTACCGTCGAAGGATTAGCTTGTGGCTCGTAAGAACTTCAGACTCGGCAAAAGTACGTCAAGTAACGTCAATCATATTGGTTACATACATACTAAGGTGCCACGTAGATGAGGAAGCGTGAGAGTAGCGGCGAGCGCGAGCGCGGGAAAGAGATAGCTCTAGAGATAATAAAACGTTTCGAGTCTCTCCGGAAAAGGCGTACACGTGCTCTCGTATCATGTTACTGTGCACGTGTCCGCAAACATTCTGCTCTCTAAATCGCAGACTACTTTCTCGTTAATGTTCGACGATTATAAAGCGATCTTTCAATTTTATCTAAATTATCACGTATCTCTTTTTTTAATTGATTTTGAAACGTACATAGAGATCGCAGATGCATATTTAATTGACTTTAAGAATATGTGCGGATTTTATTCGATTTTTTCAACAAATAAAATTTCATACCGTTCTGTGATTTTACATAATGTTTAAAGTAAAAAGAATAAAACGCGTCCATTGTTTTTCAAATGTAATTAATATAAAAAAAGGCTATTCACATTGATACTGTATAGTTAATCAAGAAAATATTTCAATATTAATGTTTTTTCAAATTAATTAGTCATTATCGAATATCAACAATATCAATAAATCATAGTCATATCAATAAACAATAGAATAAATAATAGATATCAATAAATAATAGTCGATATTGCTTAAATTAATGCAGTAATTATTCTTTAAACAATAATCAAATTATAATTAAAAATAACATTATAATTAATTACTATTATTATTATTTAAATAGAATCTTGATTTTTTTCAGAAATGCTTTACTTTGCTTTTCTGCTCTCCGCACTTTTACATATGAAAAGGATTGGATAATATATGCGTTCTCTATAATTACAATATTATCCAAAATCAACTATTGATTGAATAAGTAGTACCATAAGCATAATAGTATTAAGTCCAATCTGTTTATAAACGGATTATATAGAGTAGCCACAATAAATATCGACGAGCAATTAATGTTTATTACATTACTATTGATTAGATCAAGTTAATACACACTTATATATTAGCATTTGATAATAATACTATTTTTTAATCTGCAATTTATAAAATGTAAAAATAAATTTTGCATATTTTTTACAATATAAAATTTAATGTGTCGGTATACACTAGTTACTTTTTAATAAAAAATAACGTAATATCAAAATTATGAAAATTTACATATAAAAACGTCTTACTTTTGACGCATATTTTTAAAATAATTCGTTCTCACATATTATTCATAAATAATTTTCACTAATGTATCTCTAAAAAAATTAAATACAGAATTTATTATTATGCAATTGTATCACTCGTTGCGTATGGATTAAACATGATCTAATTAATTATGATCATAATTATAGACTCACCAGTCGTCCCGCTGTTTCCTTCTCGTCATCTGATCCATTCATCTTTCTCTCAAACTTCGATTATCGATGATTGATGATTCATCACACATGTAACTGGATCAGTCAATTGAGTGTCAATTATTCTCACGGTAGTTGCGATATTTAAAATTTGATGATTGCGCGATGCTTTTTTTCGACACTCCCGATGCACATTTATATATCCTGATATCAATCATTATCGAAAAAAAAATTCATGATATATTTTTTCTCGACATTCACGCGCGGCGATATACTTTCGATTAAATATTGACCACACGGTATATATACACACATTTACGCGCTCGTGTAACTGTCCGAGATTTTTATTCGATTCTTCCAACATCATGCATGATGATCCATCCAGCACGTTAATATCACATTATTCACTATTACTTATAAAACGCTGGGTAATCGATATATTTTTGTCCGATACTTTTTTCCGGTATTCCCGAAATTCATGTATACATATAAGATTATTATTCGATGACCGACGAATGCGTAAATGTTCATATTCGTGACACTCGCGTATATAATCATGCGACGATTATCATCCGATGACTAGCGGACGTGTAAAGGATTTACACGTTAATAATTAAGACGTCGAAAAATGTCGAAGAGAGATACTCGACGAAGAGAACCGCGATTTATATACCGGTTACTACATTCGCAAAGTAGTTAACCTCAAAATTATCGCTCGATACTTTACTCGAGACGTCCGAAATTCAACTATCGTCATCGTCTATCGTATATCGTCAACTTCGTTACGTACAGAGTCGCGACGGCGCCGGCGGCAGCTCGCGTTTCCCCCTCCGCCGATTCCGGGAATCGTCCCGGCTACCCGGCGAGTTCGTGTGTTTATTTTCCAGAGATCGCTTCGCGCGATAAATATGTCGTTCGAAAATAAGGAATGTAATGTTTATGTTACGTCCTTAATGTTTATGTTATCTTCTTTTGCTTATTGTTAGCGCTTTTTTGCAGGAACAGATCTTCCGAGTCTTACATATCGCGTCGAGAGCTATTGCCAGAAACAGTTCTATGCTTTATCAGTGATCAAAAATATGGATTTATCGCGAACGATATATTGAATATCGCGTAAAACAATTCTTTCTAATGTAATAGTAATTAATAATGACTGGTCGATCGATGACGCATAATTAATAGCGCATTCAACGAATATTGAATATATCGGAAATAAACGTACCACTGGCCAAGACGTTCGTCAAAATCTCTGTAATCCGCGATTCACGCGCGGATTAATATCTATTACTATTATTCGCGATTATTTTCGATCTCCGTCACGATAATCGTCCAATTTTTTTCTCGGCGCTCCCGAAATCTGTCTAAGCGTCATGGCGGCCGTTCGGTGACTAGCGAAGACGCGCGCGACTGCATTAAAGGGGCGCACACGCGCCACTCATTAAAGCGTGCGTCGCAGAATCTCGAGGCGCCTGTTAATCGACGCGATACACGCGTCGATTAAATCAAGATCGCTATCAATCGCGAGAGGCTTTTCATCTCAACGTAATCACGACGATATTTTCTCGATACTCCCGAAATTCAACTGCTCGTTGCACATTCGGTGACCAACGGAAAAGTGCAACTTCAGTGGTTTACACATCAATCGTCACGGCATAATCTCGACAACGCGTCCGATTGATCGCGCATGCGCGACTATGTTCGTTCGCGCGCGTCGTCCGATCAAATATTAATTCTATTAAATTCAAAATTTCCGTAATTACGACTTAATCAGAGTACGCGATATTTTATTTCAGTGATTAATTTCTCAACTCGACACGTCTTTCGTATATTCATGGCGGTTAATATTGATGAAATTAAAAAAGGCGCGAGATGTCTTTACAGGGTTCATATATTCACCAGAACTTGCGTTCCAAAATTTACTCCTCGGAGTAGAGTAGCATTTGATTGACCAATCAGGACAAAGATATTTTTATTTCTTTTCTCTTGATTGGTCAATTGATTTTTACTCCAAGAAGTAAATTTTGGAACGCATCCCGATAGCAGTGCTAGTTGCTCACAATCGTGCCAAACTTCTTGTCAGTATCTAGTGACATGACGCAACGACACGTCCGTTAATCGCGGTTCCAATATCAGAATTCTTCGTCGATCGAAAGGTAATTGCTAATTAATATCGCGTGTTTTCATTTAGCTGTAAGTATGCGTAATTAGATTTATATACAGACAAGTCGAATATAGACGAGTGGATACAGACAAATCGAATATCTCGCGCGTTCGATAGGCTCGTCTAACTCGACATATTTGAACGACGTGAACTCGGTTGCAATTTCGGAAATCGTCCATCGAGTCCGTGTTTTTCGAATAGTACGCTTCGCGATACGCGATATTTCCTTTAAATAAGAAAAGTTATATTTATATTGCATATCCTCGCGTCGAGAGACTTAATTCCAGTAATGTTTCCGCGTTCTTTTCTCAGTTGCCGAAAACGGACGGCGTTGAACAAAATGTCGAGTGTATTTGCATAACCTCTCCCCTCTCTTCCCTAATATGATAGTAATTAGTAATTATTCATTGATCGACAAAGTCTAATTAGCCGCGTATAAGTATAAATATCGCTGACAGATTTTTCGCGATGATCCGGAAATTATCGGCGCATTTTCCGCGTGCTTTTCGCGTCGAGAGTGAATACGTAAATGTGTGCAAATTGAAAGTAAATATATTTCAAAAGTGTAATATTTAAATCGTATATTGTGTAAATATTTGCGCGCAGTCGCAATCGAGTGTGTTTTCGCAATTTATCCATGTGCATGATGTGAATAATCTTCTTCGTGGAACTTCAAAGCAAATGGAAATTGGCATCGATGAAACAGCGAATATGCCACGCATCAAGTGTCAACAATTGGTGAGTAAATTACTCCATAATTATTACATAATTTTTTTGGTAACTCGAATAAAAACGTCACGAAACGCATTAATATAATTTCAAGCTAATATTTGAAACATTCAAAGTGTGTGCATTTTATTCATTCGACATTTTGATATTTCACTTGTAATTCTCATTTATGAACAATATATTCATTTGTCTAATCCGTTTGCTGCGACTTATGCGCGTGTTTCCGGCACAAGATCCTTTCCTTTTTCCGTTGCATTTACGAGTCGGTTATAGATGATCGAACTTGTACCGATCGATCGTGCACAGTTCGACGATCAGTTAATCTGACAAAGCTCGGAGATGGAAATGTCCCGGGGAGACGAACGAAGTGCGGGACGTCAAAGAGGAGACACGTACTACAAAGAACAGACGTGGACATGGATGTGGAGGAGGACGAGGACAATGAGCGTTGAAGAGTAAGAAATCGTTCGGCAAAGACGTAGATCTTCGACGTACGAATAGAATATTTTACCTAGGCGATCATGCGGCGTCTAATGGGGGCCCGGATCTTCGTCACGGATGTATCAGGGCACCGCGAGGTCTCGCATTTCTCGCATCGATGGAGTACCGTATCGTCGTGTACGAGAGAGAGAAAGAGAGAGAGACGAGTTTACTTGGCGGCCCACGCCTCGCACAAGAACGTGCTCTCTTTCGTTTCGTTAAAAATCTCGCTCTGCCTCTTTATCGGTCCTCTTTGCTCGTTGTTACGGTACAGCACCGCGAGCTATATTAATTTCTACACTGAGCATTGATTAATGCCGGTGCCCCGCGATCGTGCCGACCATTCTCGAGCGATGAACGAGGAGGAGGGGAGGGGGCATATATTCGCGGGTGCCGGGATCGAGGGACGACGCGAGATCGCGTGACGGCCAGATATTTGTGGGACACAAACCGTGAAATAATAGAGGCACGCTGCGCCGTGATAAGTCGGCATCCCGAATCGTTCAACAAATCTTGGAAATACGACAGGAGCGGCCAGTATCGCGAAAGGGACACGAGCGGGCTCGTTGCGAACTGGTTTCCTCTCATTCGGCGATTAACGTTAATTAATCGCGGCTTGGGACGCTCGCAACCGGCGCGCAGTATCGTCGGTTATTTCGCGCCAGAGTGCTTTTGCGTGCCTGCGAAGTATTAGCGACGATCGGACGAATCCGAGAATAAGAGCCGGTGCAAATATGATATGGGCGTATATATATATAAGTTCATTATTTAATTATCGTGAGTGAATAATATTACAGAAAAAATGTTAGATAATACGTTACATACATAAATTTCGAAAGAAATTCTTTTTCACATTTTAAAAATACATCATGTAAATGATTTTTTAAATATTAATATACGCTTCTATTTTGGTGGGAAAAATATTTATAATGTTTTCATAAATCGTGCACATCTTCAAAGTCTAATTCTGACAATCATTACAAGTTCTATCGTTTGTAATTAATTTGCAAATACGACGGAAAAAGAGAGAGACGTCATCTTGTGTATATTAGACAGATGAATGTATTTGATCGCGAATGAAAAAAAAATCAGTGGAATATCAAGGTTGATATCTGTCTTATAATAAAAAAATTGGCTTGTTTAATTATGTATATATAACAAAAAATTGGAGGAACGTTTTTTTCCGTGGATTCCAATCCGTTGTATCCCGAATTAAACTGGCGCACCCATGGAGAACGCCGGTGTACCTGTGATTACGACATGGTACGTTTTTCCCGAAGTCAGTCGGGTTTCACGCTTAGAATGAATTAACTTTTTTCGCGCGCGGCTGTCAGAAGACAACAGAGAAACGAACCGCGCCGCCAAGTCGTGGAGTCGTCGGATGAATTATCGAGCGATCGTTTTGAGTCCTGTTCGCCGCAAAAGTTGCGGTTCTGTATATTGATGCATGAATGTGTCAAACTGATTTTTTACCAATTTCGCTTTTTTATCTTTGATCAATATTTTTAAACTTTTTTAAATGTTTTTTATAAGTTTCCAAATTTGCCACTTGTAGAATAATCTTGATAGATTTATCAGGTGAATTAATATATATTTTCTTGTTTAAAATAAATTATATTTATTCTTTCACACTCAATAGTCTCAAAATAAAAATGAATAAAATTAATTAAATTTAAACCAAATCTGAAATTAATAAATGATATAATTGTTTAAGGATATTTAATAACAGTTTTATAGAGAGAACTCGTAGCTTAATAAATGAATCTCTCTTTCTCGATCTCGTAAATCCAATGCTTTGAGCGACCGTACCGCACGATCTACTTCGTGACCATATCTACGATCTCGTGTTAAACCAGAGATTATATGCTAGCCCATATATACACATGGCAAAGTACATAATGTTTCACAACTGTAAAATCGATTTAATGAATAACAATCTATATTACCATTTTGTTTTCTTAGTATTCTTGAAACTTTTTTTAAATATTAAACATATATCTTTTTATAAGTGAGCACTTACTAATTTAATATAATATATAGCTTTTTAAAAATGTATATATATATATATATATGATAGAACAATATTATATGATATTATTAAAAATAATAATATGATACAATAGGAAAACGATATCTTTTCGCAGAATTTCGATTGGACCTCAATTAATCGTTCAATCGGTCAATTAACCGAGAATCGTATCGCTAATATTTTCGCACGGCAACTTGCCCATGACGGATCTATCATTAAGCGCGCCTTGCTTTTATCCTACACACGCATTGACGCATGTACGCGTGCGTCGGTGGCGAGAGCTCGCGAAAGATAAAGGATAGAGAACAGTAGCGGCAATCAAGCCAGACATCGGACAGTGACGAATGCCGCGTATCATCGCGTATCATTAGCCTCGACTTAAGGCATTCCCTCTTTCTCTCCCTCTCTGCACATCCCCCTTTCATGTTCGCACACCTACGTCTCTCGTTGGCATTGAAATCCGCCGAGAGAAAAAGAGAGAGCATGAGCGCGCATTGGCCGGCAGGCGAACGTACATGCGCTCTCCTTCGAGGACGATGATATAAGCGCTCGTTCCAGCCTGAGCATGGAACGATACCGTAACAAACGTACACAATGTATGTACACGGGGCGCAGGTTCCGTGTACGTTGCCGGTAACACGGGCGACAAGTAAGCCAGAGGGACGATATAATCTCTGCATATACGACTTCACTCTCGATTCTTTCGCGAAAGTACGCGCGCGCCTTCTCCCTCTCTCCCCATAAAAAATTTAATCTTTCGCCGAGCGTGCTCTGTCACTTGACGGTCCGCAATTTACTATTCGCACGTCACGATTTACCATTCGCAGAGGCCTCAGAGGACTTTCGGCTCTCCCGATCTCTCCGACAGAGGTATTATTAATTATCATCGCGGCCGATGCACTCGCTTTGTCCGTGCGAGACAAACGAGCGTGCGAACTCGCTCAATTACAGCGGTATCGCGACGTTTCGTAACTATTCCGCGGTAGCGGCGTGCACAAGATTCTTTCGGGAAAAACCGTTCGCAATTATGATCTTAATACTGGTACTTTTGTCAACGGGTATGCCATAAATTGCCCGTAGAACTAATTATAAGACGATATGAGCCGCAAACGCATTAAGGACTTGTGGACCTAATCTGTAAATTTATATTTTATAGCTCTCTATAAAAATTTCTCTCTAAAATTATAAAATCAAAATCTCTCTCTAAAATCATAATGGAAATGTCGTAGAAACTATGCATTATGGATTATGCAATATGTATCTTTCTTACAATTCATAAAGTTTATTTCAGGAATCCCATAACGAATAATTATAAAAAAAATATATATCTCATATATAGGTATATGCAGATAGGAATATGATGATGCTTCAAAATATCTTTGCAGCTCCAGCTTCTTACAAGGATATACAGATCGCCCTTTATATCCGCTCGTCATGAACGCGAAGGATATAACGCGGTATTAAATTTAATTGTTATTTCGCGGTTTACGCGCGGCCGGACTTAAGTATCGTTTCGTGTTAAGGGCCCGACGGACGAATGACGTGCTCTCGGAGTCTCTCTTCTCTCTTTCTCTTTCTCTCTCGTCGACGCATCGCACGATAGCGCGAGAGTCTCGGATAGGAGCCGGCGGGCGCATCCGGACGGAATGCGGCAGGAATTCAGGATGCGTCTCTCTCGTGAACGGTAGCCGAAGGGCGTTGATACGTCGAATCGGTAGTAAATGAAACGGGAGGACCGGGGCACGTGGAAACACGGATGGACGCGTGTGCGAAGAGTGTATGTGCGCGATAGTACGTATGTACGGGTGAGGCAGCCACCCAAGAAGTTTTCGGTTCTTGGTTAATAGCGCGCGATACAGAGAACGGCGGGGCCTCTAAAACTTTGCCGGTCGTGGAGATAAGAGCGCCGGCGGGAAGAGTGCTTCACCCATTCTCGGTCGCTTTCATCGCGACACCGGGATTCCTCCAAGATTTAGCTAATTTAGTACTTAAAAAGTGCCCATAACGCCTGAATCTAATAAATTTTGATCATATATCTGTCGTTTGAATTTTTCTTCGTCGGCATTCGTCGCATTAAAAAAGCTGGCTTTATCCTCGATTATGTTCTATACGAATACGCCTACAGCATATTAATCGTTTGTGAATATATGTAATGTTATATATAAATATATCTGGTATTATGTATAAGTTATATCAATTTTATTGTATAGAAAAAAAAAACTATTACAGAGTAATATAAATGAATTAAAATATATCGTAATGGATTTCTTTTTCTATACAATAAAATTGAATATTCTACAAAATATTCTACAAAATTAATCTCTTGGAAAATTTGAAAATTAATTCTTAAACATATAAAATAAATTTTCAACTCCTTTTATTCTATTTTTGCAAAAACTACTGAGATGTAGCACGAACTGCTGAGCATCGTATAAATATTTATGATCTCGATGCAAGGATATTCGTCATAAATCCTGTTCGTTGAAGATATCACCGAGCAGTCCTTGAGGTCGTGAGAATGCGAGCAGCGCCTCCTTGGGCTCGAGGAGGCGCTGTCCAGAATCATTCTCGAAGACTCGTTCCATCAACTTGGCTGACACCTTCTCACACACAGCTTAACGCGACTTTTTCGTACCGACATTCACGACAACGAGATGCCGTGTAATAGTATGCATGACCGGGCCAATTACCGCCGAGGTCGCTTCCGTGTCCTCGGCGAGGAATTTCGAGATCTTGCGTCAGGTAGACCGTAACTCTCTCGTGAGTATATTGCGTTTGCGCACGAACGCTCTTAACTTGACACTTCGTTGAGTAACGATATGCCATGCGCGATCATTACTGTTAGCATTTTTCATTTTGACTCGGATCGTTTGTGGAAATAAATTTTCAAACATTACTCGATTTGTAACGCGCGTCAAAGAATTTTGTAAATTTTCATAATTCACGACAGTATCGAATACAATTTTTATAAATCATACATAGGATATATATTAAATTATTTGCAAAAAATTTATAATAATTTTATTTCGGTCAATGTTGACATTAAAGTGTTAAATATCACAGAGAAGAGAGATGTGTCCATATACATATACACAACTGTAAACGCGCACACAATCAAAAGATTATTATATAGATTTACCATTGTTCATATAGCGGTATTCTATCTGCGCGGCTCGAAATATGCCGTGCTAGTGCTTATGAATTTGTATCAGTCCATGTTTTTGGCTCGTTACAAGCGTCACTCTTAAGCACCGCCGATTTCACGAGCGGAATTACAGCAGCACCAATCCGGCATGGCTGCGCATGGAATAAACGCTCGTCAATGCCAATCATTAAATGCGAATTAATGATCCGGCCATTGTGCGCGTTTATGCGTCATTCTATCCGTTCGAGCAACGATTAGTGGCGGATTACGAGGCACCGCGATGTCGGAGATAATGCTCGCGCTCTATTGAACGTTCGCCACCGGCTAATTTAAATTCGAACCGCGAAAAAGGACCCTACCGTGCTATAATCGAGCCAACAGGATTTGCGAGTGCAGCCGGCACGGCGGAGCCAATTTTCGATTTAATCCAACGACGTATGTTGCGCGATCTATACCAGCGTTATTATTCAGATATCGGTGCTGTATCTCGCCTGAATGCGAGAGAGAGAGAGAACTCGTTATGCTAAATTATATTTCATGAAATGAATATCACATTGTCATATGTCCAATAAACTGGGTTACGGTTTAGATTGGAAAAATGACGAGTTTATCCGCGTTACATATGTCTTTTTATTACGGTTTTGAAATTTTAATTTGAAGATCTTATCGGTCATTAATATCGTTCGCTTCGTTTTATCGAATTAATCATATTCGTATTATATATAAATTTTATAATGAAACACGATTCTCTCTTTAAATATTTTATTATATTGAGAGAAATAGTTATATATTAATCCTATTTGAATTTTCTATTTATGATAATTTGAATTCCGCAAAAATATACTCTAACAATAAGTTCTAAGGTTTTAATCAATTGCAAATTTTTATCTAAAAAATCATCGTAAAACATTCGTGACAGAAAAAGATAGCGACGCATGTTTATTTTCGATATAAGCGAAAAAATGCAGAAAGTCTAACTCTCGAGCTCATCTTTCTCCTCTCCCTTTCTCTCCCATCCGTCTCGATTTATTATAGTGGCACGAGGATGATTTTCAAGAGACGAATTGAGCTTTCTCGCGGAGAGCGTTCCAAGCTCCGAAGAGATTTATCGCGGAACGTGGATGTTCCGTTAAGGATGCGGGTTAAAAATCAAACGTTGGTCGGATAGGCCTTTCCTCTCTTTCTCTCTCTTTCTCCCTGCTTGTACTGTTTCGAACTTGTACATTTGCGTATATACACAACACTGACCGATGTAAGGAGAAGCCGGGGCGAACAGAGTGGCATTGACGACAGCGTGTTCTCATGAGCAACGGTATCGCCGGGGCCGAAAGAAAGGTTGCCTTGTCCTCTCTACTTTCCTGTCGGCAAGAAGAGGATCCGTATACATCGTGCCCGTATACGCTAATCGAGGATATAGCCCCGGGGTTACGACGCGTACCGTACTTCTCTCATTGTCCTAATTTCCGGGCCCGATAATCGCGGCGCGCCGTGGATGTTCCGTTAAGGATGCGGGTTAAAAATCAAACGTTGGTCGGATAGGCCTTTCCTCTCTTTCTCTCTCTTTCTCCCTGCTTGTACTGTTTCGAACTTGTACATTTGCGTATATACACAACACTGACCGATGTAAGGAGAAGCCGGGGCGAACAGAGTGGCATTGACGACAGCGTGTTCTCATGAGCAACGGTATCGCCGGGGCCGAAAGAAAGGTTGCCTTGTCCTCTCTACTTTCCTGTCGGCAAGAAGAGGATCCGTATACATCGTGCCCGTATACGCTAATCGTCATCGAGGATATAGCCCCGGGTTACGACGCGTACCGTACTTCTCTCATTGTCCTAATTTCCGGGCCCGATAATCGCGGCGCGCGCGCCTAATGCGTCGCGTCATTCATCAGCATCTACTTGTAATAAATACCCTCGGGTCAGGATTGTGCGTTTCTGTAACGATGTGCTACGTCGACGGACCGAATATATATCACGGTCTCGTCAAAATTCGGCCTCGCGCGCGTATTCAGCGAGCTAGATGAGCGAGAGAAGAAAAATTGCCCCAAAGTAGGCCGCCATCGACGAAGATTGACAATGCCATCTATTATCTGCGCGAATTAAGTCGCTGAGATATTTAATTCTTCGAAACATAATTGTATTCATTTATGGGGGATTTATGTAAATTTTTTGATGTAGCATTATATTATAACTAAAAAAAATGACCAATAATACTTATGAGATATTAATTTTATATATTAGTGACTTTGAATCGTATTTTGTCTCGTAATATCAGTTAAATTTCTAATTACAAATTGTACATGAATTATTATAAGTAGTACTCTTGACTTGCCAAGTATATGCAAGCACGCAAACTCTTAAAAGTTAAATTAATAGTTTGACATATTTGTTAAACGTTGCAGCACGTGTTTGACTCATGCAAAATAACGTTGCTTTGATGAACATCCACTGAAGTTTACGTTGCACTTAAATTTGAACTTACTGTCGATAAATATAAGACGTCTCGTTCGTCGTTACACAATACTGAAAGAAAGTTTTCCTTTGAAGGGAATGCAATGATTAGTAATAATGTAATGCATAGTTGATTACGCGGGAGACTTTGTGATCGTTAATTGCAACCCAATTGCAACATCGGTTGTAAATAACTACAGATAACGTTATGCGCAAAAATGTGTGATAAAGTCAAAGGAAATAAATTTCGAAATACCTAAAGTTTGATTAAAAAATTACAATATACAAAAAACTCATTAAATATCAAAAATCTAATTTAGGATTAGCAAGATGACATAAAACATCCGATCAAAGTATACATTCGCAGTTACGAACCGTCGATTTAGTCTTTCTTTTAAACCGCAGACTTGGCGCATTATTTGCTATTAAAAAAAAAAAGAGAACCGCGTGCACGCGCGCAGGTAAACTTTCCCACATTACTCACGGACACGAAACGCAACCCGGATAATCTACAGGGGGTCGTTGCGAGAAAAACGTCCCGCGTAGGAATAATTATAAGCATCTACACCGGAGAAAGTATCTTCAGGGGAGTCCCGGTGAGCGGATGACGACGATCAACGATGCGACGACCGAGCACGATGTACTCCGCGATCGTAAATCCTACCGGTTGTATTAGCGATCCGCGCGAGTACGTACGCGGCTACGTACATTATGCGCGAAAGGGCCACAGTAAGTCACCTACCTTTAGGAAAGAAATAAAGAGAGAGAGAGAGAGAAAGAGACAGATGGTCCTCCTTCTCCTCCTTTTACCTGCAGTTAGGAAGCGAGAATAATATGCGTTCGGCGCATGAGCAAAGCGACCGCACGTGAGGAGATTGAGAAGGAAGATGAGAGAACGAGAGAGAGAGAGAGAAAGAAAGAATAAGAGAGGGGGTGGAGGAAGGAGTCACGTCGCGCGGAGGCCACAGGCTCATTGATCATTTCGATCACTTATGCTAATCTTGTCGGTGAAACTGGTTTGGATGCCATTCGAAGTAATTATTTCACACTTGCAAAGCGGCTGTTATTAGTAGCAAGAAGCTGTTGGGCGCAAAAATGCAGGAGACACGAACGCGAAGAAAAGAGGATGCAATAAGATCTCGGATGTGGGCACGGGTGTGCTTCCTTTGCATAGGTCATCCTTTCCGTAACTAGAGATCGATCCCGCCGATATCTCGATCCCAAACGCGACGGCTTTATGCAAAAACTTACTTATTACTAAACAAGCTTCTGTTCAACCAGTACAAGTATCTTCATCAGAATGTTTTATATAGCAATAATTTTGCACGGTCATATTAAACTTTGACATTGTAGGCGGATTTTTAATTTATAGCAGTAGGTTTTTTTTATACGATATATTTCTTTTTAGATATACTTTCTTAGATAGACTATAGTATTCTTTTTGGATATTATATATTTTCACAAAATAATATAACGAATAAATATATGACAATGTTAACAGATTTATGGGGAAGAAAGGAGGTGGAGAGGAGGGAGGCTAATTACGTTGATCTCGTAAATATACCATCTAAATAATTATGTCGAGCAATATGTTTCCGCTTGACTAGAAAGAGTATTATCATCTCGAGTGCTCAGAAAATAGCAACGGTTTCCGCGCCATTAGATTAAGGTAGGGTGGTGAATCGAGATTATATACACCGTCAATCAATCATTCTTATGTCTCCCATAGGAAATGAAAGTGAGAGCTTTTTTCATTATTCTCTAATGTATAATATTGACCTATTATCACCAACTTTATGTCGTAGCTGTTAAGTATCAATATTTTTCACGTCAGTAAAGCAAAATGTTTATGGACAATTTGATCAATTTGCGGAAAGTTCTTAGCAAAACTTTTTAAGATATATTTTCCCTCAAGTCTATAACTAAATTAATTTTGTTCGAACATACTGATTAACGAGATTCGTTGGTTTTTGTTCTCCGGTTATCTCTTTAATCTCGTGTTTCTCTTCCAATCATAACGCCGAGAATGAGAAGAGAAAGGGTAAGAAAAAAATATGCCGATCAACACCGTGGCCCACGGATGATTTAACGACTCCCTCGAAATTTCGATCGGATCGCAAGGAGGCAAGAGAAACGATCGACGATGAAGAAGAAACGGAGAAGTTGAAAGATGAGAGTTTATAACGAGCAGTAGCGCACTCGTTGATTTACGGGTCGGTTCCTACGCATGAATCACGCATACTGGAATAAAGAAATAGAAGGAACGGTGTGCTCGATTCGAGGAACAGATGTAATTTTCAGAAAACTCCCGGAGCTGTGTAATTGCGCGATGCTGTACCGTAATTAACGCACGTCCGAGAGATCAATCTCCGATCAATGAAAAATGACATTTTTAATGGAAAGACAGTTTTTATCATATAAATTAAAATTGGTATTTCATATATTATATAGTCAACGTTATATTGTACATATTTTTAACGCCGAGAATCGCAATATATTTTAATCATGAGTAAGTCAATTAAATAAATTACATAATTGTGCAAAAATTTATTTAAATATTTAAATATCTATTTAAAAATCTATTTAAATATAATAACAAAGAAACAGTTTTAACGCAAGAGATATATACAGGTATAATATAGGATAATATTTTTCTGCATTTATTCTGCATTCTCTTAAAATGCTATTATATTGTCTATTTTTAATTATCCATATTTCGAAGTTATAAACATACATAATATATTGGGTTGAACGGAAAGTTCGTTCCGTTTTTTACTAAGAGATGAAGAGCGAAAAAACGGAACGAACTTTCCGTTCAACCCAATATATTATGTATGTTTATAACTTCGAAATATGGATAATTAAAAATAGACAATATAATAGCATTTTAAGAGAATGCAGAATAAATGCAGAAAGATATTATCCTATATTATACCTGTATATATCTCTTGCGTTAAA
>NW_021851492.1:723060-746713 GCF_003651465.1 Formica exsecta | reverse complement strand
GAAAAATGCTTCCTTAAAAAGTTAGCGCCCAAAAACCTGTGAAATCACGGTTATTTTTTACATTTTTACAAATATCAGGGAAAGTATGCGTTTTTTAACAAAAAATACTGAAACAAAAGTTGTAGAGAATTAAATTATCTTTCAAATGAGATCAAAGTTATTGTACAATATATAATGATCTTCTCATTGTATTTTATCATTTTAATCTTCTTCTTTAATAGAGAAAGGCCTCTCTTCCAAGTCTCACGACAGACTGTGATTTTCTATGCCGACCCTGAGAGGCAAAGCAGAAGCTCAAGGGCCGTTCAAACAGCGCCGATGGCGTATTTCCGCGGGACAAAGCTATCTTCGTGTCTACGCCCATATCGTACAAGGTATGTATTCGTATTTGTATACAATAGGGCATCATAATACGTAATCCGCCTAACGTATTCGCGGTTCGGGAACCTGAACAATCTCCCACGTTCAAGACGATTCGCGCGTGTATCACCTCTCTTGCACTTGTTCGCACATTCTGCGAAGGTGTGTATAAAGCCGATGCGTCCAATCTCGTGCATCGCAGCATCACATGTGCAAACGCATCTCGCTCACTGTAAATTCATAATGCGCAGGCTCGCATGCCTCTCGCATACCGGCTTTAATGTGAATTAAAGCGCAAAAGAAAGAAAAAATCGTAACGGGCCGGCTAAATTTACGAGTCAGTAATTATCATATTACGAAACGTAAAATAGGCTACTATCGCCAGAATAAAAAAGCAATTAATTTTTTGAATAATAAATAAATTAACTAAATTATAATTTACTTATGATTGCTCCGTTGTCGGCTGTTGCTTCCTCAGGTCTCTTCCCGTCTTGTTTGTTCTTTATTACTCTTTCATAGCACTCATACGACATTCGCTCGTGAAGACACGGTTAATTACGATCGGGCACACATTAATCACCGGAATAAGACGTGCAGCATTTTATATAGTACTTCCGACGTTAATCGTACATGTCGCATATTATATTCTGGAGTATTATATTATATTGTGTAAATGTAAGAAATAACGATGTGTAAGAAATAACGACGCGTCCTTGTGTTGATGTTTTTGTTGATGTCTGTGCGCAGTAGTCGTATTAATTTCTCGAAGTACGACTATGAAAAATATTAGGATATAAACGTGATCATTCCCTACGATTATTACAATAAGTGATACACATGATTAGTTCATTTTTTGTGATATATTCGGCCCCGCAATTTTTTAATATCGAGCGGATCGTAGCTTCGTGATCTTCGCTTTTTTTCATCGCAATATGAAATAAAGTGCGCGTCGTATGCAATTAACGTCGGGAGTGCTATATAAAGTCCCGCGCGATCGTCGTATTCCGGTGATTAATGCGCGTGCAATCGTAATTAATTGTGTTTTCGCGAGTGAGTGTAGTGTGAGTGCCATGAAGGAGTAGTAAAGAACAAACAAGAGAAGAGGAGAAGATCTGAGAAGACATTCGGCGATGGCAACTATACGGTGAGTAATTCATATAATTTAATTAATTAATTATTTATTATTCTAATCTCATCTATTATATCTTGATTTATAACAACACAGAAATAGCATATGTAAGATATTGATTTAGCAGCATCGTATACGATATGTTCGAAATGTGTTGTGTTAATATTGAGCCATATTTCTAACAAGATTCTGATATCCAAGCGCATCTCTATGTCTGGTGTCAGATGCAACGTAGAGTAAATGTATGAAAATATCTCAACAGTATGCTCGAGGCATGTTCTACAGCGATCATGTAATATCGTTACATATCGCACATTAAAGGTTTACATTCTCGCTGCAGGTATAATTTGCATTTCGAGGACATAATTTATTTGCAATGCACTTCTCTATAACTTTCGAAATATGCGGAATTTTTGAAAAGTTATAATTATTAAGGAATATTTTAATGCAATATAAATCGAATTGGATTATTTTTTCATGCCATCCAAGATGATATCCAAAATCTAAAAATATATTATCTGATAGGTTCACCATTTGAATTTCTATGGCGTTAGATTCCGCTAGTGTTCTAGCTTGGATGCTTGCGCGGTACGAATGGAATGGCTCGGAATAATATCATTGAAATGCGGCTTATAAATATTGCGAAACGTGAGTTGGCGAAGGGCCTCGACTAGCCCTTCGCATCCGTGGCTGATCCTGGCGCCGATGAACCGCACTCGCCCCCTTTATTCTTCCTTTACGCTGCATCGGAAATGCACCTCCGGCCGAATCACGAAATGCGCACCGCGATGTCGTGTGTGCTGCTGTTAGCATAATTCTCGTGTTACCGTCAAATAAGTATTGGTTTATCAAATAACGAAAGTGGCAAAAGAAAACAGCGAGCTATCACAAGTACGCATAATATTTAGCTTTCAAATATGACGAGAATAATGTCAAAATTCTAAAAAATATGAACATGTATTTATATACAAAAAAGAGAAATTTCCGAAAATTATTTCTGCGTGTGCTAAAGCAAAAAAAAAAAATGCGATTTCTATTAAAATTGAATCATTAACTTCGTTATGAAGGTGATCTCGACGGACGATGATTATATACGTATAATTCCTAACAGAAATGATGCCTATCGTCGGCTGATAATTATTATTATCACTCGTTTCGCGGATGACCGTACAAAAAACCAAAGTATTAATTTGCCGAGCGGTTTTGATGCTCTCCCTTCATTACTCGACCGTAGAAATATCTGCTGGGCGCGCAGAGATCGGAAGCCAATTGGAAATCATATAACTATGTTAGTAATCCATTGAATGCAGGGCATTGCTGGCCCTGCAATTAAAGCGCGCTCAGTTTTAGACGCGTCGATACGTTTCAATTAAAAGGTAATCGACGCGTAAACGTTAATTCAAGTTTGCCGATCGTAATACAAGCGTACTTCCGACCGCCTGGTAAAATATGATTGAGCAACTAGTTACTCGCGAATGTTGTAAATTAATCTCTAAACGTGACACGTATTCCGTGGAGAACGAAAAGCTGCGATGCACCAAGCACGTCTCGAATCTGTGAATTAAGTTATTCCCGCTAATCGGCTTCCGGACAGCGCGAGCATGATATATATTCGATCGTAAAATCGAAGTTCATTCCGCATTCCCATCTGACTTTCCCTTTAAACACCCTCCTATATATAAAACAGTCTGCTGGCTTTTACGACTCTGTCGCGATGTGACAACGGGGTTAAGAGTCGAGGATGAACTTGAACGCGGCTGGCTACCGCGCGTTAAGATGGACACGACTTGGGACGACTTTATGCTTGCGGTAAGCCGGTATTAGGTCTTAAGCTGGGATTAGTTCCTTCACGTGCGCCGAAAAGTCAAGGAGTTCCCAACGGTAATACCTCGTTTTGTGCTCGGAAGCGATCTGGAAGCGATCAGAAATCCAATAGCGTCGCATTTGTCATGCGAATAAGATTTATTGATTCTGCAGAAAAAATACAACTATTCACAAAATTATTATGGAGATTATTTCTTTCTCTTTTATGATTTATTTTAGACATCCATTTTTGTTGATATATTTTATTAACTTATTGCTCTGCATTTATTTATTAAACGCTGCAATAAATATTTATTATAATAATAATTAACATACAATAACGCTAAAGCAATAACGATAAAGGCATCAATTGTGAGGCAAATAACAAAAGCGACTTTCCGTGACGATGATATATAATATAAGCTTTAACATCTTTTGCACTTGAATCCAGAAACGGCACATTTAAAAATCAACTCGGCCTTTCCGCGTCAGGAACGGCTATTAACGTCGTTGTCACAGGATATCAGTCACGCATTTTCTCTCTTTCTCTCGAGCGCATTCGATGTATTAGTCTCCTCGGTCTCGTAATTTCCTTACGATATTACCCTACGCCCACCATTTCCTTCGCTGCGATCAGACGGTACTTATCTTCCTCATCCTCGTTTATTTTCTTTCGCTCCTCACCTGCCGTTGTCGCCCGTAATCGTCCGGCTTGGATGCCGATGGTGTCCATGTAGATTTCTATTTAACGGTGTGTCTGGAGTAAGAAAGGGATTTCTCGTGGATAGCTCGTAGCGTTTTTATCGTATTGCAGCAAGAACGTCCTGTGTATATCCGTCCTGCGTTGTGTGTATATCCGTGCACATAGCGGTATATACACGTCGTTGAATGCACCGTGCAGATGCTTACCGGTTGAAGACCTTCCTTCTCGTCGGAGAGAACGATCTGCTAGGGATGGGTCAATGATCTCTGACATATGATGCCTATTTATGGGCGAATAAGCTAGGATCGATTCTCGTCGAAGACGTAGGATATGTTATGAGATATTTCAACATAACAACGGTGGCAATATTTTTATGTCGAAAGTGTAGCTTTATATCGTTTCGATTTGACAATATTATATCAAAATTTTACGCGCAGAAAACCTCACGACCGTCTATCATCTATATATCAATTATAAATATAAATTTTGAGGGAATTAAAATATTTATTTGTTATTTTTTATTTCAATCATATTCATTTTTCTCAGCAATGATATCTGCTATCCTGGATAGATGATAAATGATCCAAAGTATTTAAAAGTAAGCGATTCCCGTTACGACGGATGAAAAGTATCAGATATATTCGGAGAAACGGTCTATTTTGAGGATCATTATTTCCGGATCGGTTTAACACTATTCATTAACGTCAAGCTTTCCAACCTGAGCCGACGCGTACAAACCGCTGAAGCCGCCAGTTGCGTGTTTACACGCGTAAAGGTATCCACGGATAATTATTTTTCCTAGACGTTTCAACCCATTGTATTAATTACTTTATGGTGCCTGTAAAGCCAGTGATCTGAATCAAGTTCGGCATTATTATGTCGTAAATGTATGCGAATATGTCAATGCTCATTAATTACTAGACAGGGATGATTATCTTTAACAGTTGTAATATAAATTTAAGAAATTTAAGAAATTTAAGAAAGTATTCTAATAAATAACATTCTCAAGTTGAAAAAATATATTATTAAAATAATAAAAAATATTTTTACAAAGTATTCAATTTAAAAATATCTTCCATGTTTATTTCGTTTGATTTAAGTATATATAAAAATATAATATATTAGAATTAACACGTTATATGACTTTTCAAATAGATTCTCTTGGTAAGAGATTGGGAAGAACATTCTTTTTAGACGACTAAAAAAGAAACATGTTTGACATAATTCGAGCCACTTCTCCTTGAGCATGTCGATTCAAGAAACTATACTGGCCATTGGGAATCATTTCCCACCGATCCAGCGACTATCGATTCTCGTTCATGTCGAAGATCAGGCGTGGCTATAATGAAAAGAAAGATATCTCGGCCACACCGCGGCCACTAAAACGAAGGTGTTGCTACGGCTGCGGCGGCCACAGGGACTTTCACGGCTGCCATAATGGATGAGCGTTCTTAATGATTTTTTCGCCGGCGGAGGCATTCGTCATTGAGTAATGATACGCGTACGAGATAAGAGCCGCCGTATGTGCTGGCCAAGAGAAACGAAGGGCAGAGGAGATACGTGTTGCTTCAGGCGTCATCGTAAGAAAAAAACAGCCATCGTACGTAGAATGCGCTTGAAAAAATGCGAATCAGTAGCAGAAGCGTGTTCCTCGATGAAATTTTGAATCTTGCGTGACAAAAATTAATTGCGATTTTAATTACAGGATATTTACGGGAGCATAATTGCTAAGAGTTACAAAATTCTGACACAGCCAATTTCGAAAATTAAATTTAAATAAATTTAAATAAATTTTTTAAAAAAGCATCATAAACTAAGAGATAATCTTTTAAATGCTAAGTAGGTTTATAATCCTGATAACCTTTGCGTGAGTGAATTCTTTTTAAATATAGTTCCCTATTTTATTTATTTTGTACAGGGACAATGTATATTCTACAAGCCGCTGACATTCAAAGAGTTCGTTCTAAGACAAACAAGTCTTTGCCTTTTGTCATATTTCATTAAGCCTCTCGAGGCGAGCACGTCGCAAAGTGCGGGCAAAATAAACGAGGAAAACAGGCGAAAAGAGAAAAAAAAGGTCGCGGATGCAAGCGCGACGCTTCGGGCGTCTTCGCTTTGCCGGAGAAAAGCATTCGTTGCACAGCGTCGGCTCAGTTTTCACGTTGACAGTTTATTTCAAGAAATGGTGAGGCAGGCTTTGTCATATGTTCACGAGTGCGTTCCGCGTGCATGCGTCGTGCATAACTTCGCATTAATTAATAATCGCGAAGCTATGCGACGACAAGAAATTTTACCACATCCGTGTCTTTCCGCGAGGTACGATCGCCGGTCGTCCCGTTTTGTCGCTGATAAAATCTGCGCTCTTTTCTGTGCTTTTAATCATTTTACACGGCTCGTTCCATAGTCGGAATGCTGTAGTACTTCGCGATAAAAAAGAAGAGAAAATAATTTTCGACGATAAGTACATTAAGCATCGTGGGCACTCTCGCCGGTCAAGACTCGCAGACAGTAAATATTTGCGTTGTACAGCTGTATCCCTCCAGCTGAATTGATTAAGAAGAGTATCTACTACTGAGTATGTTTGAATATCTCTAGGACTAATAAATATCAAAGAGATAGAACGCGAGAAGAAGCATAGAAAGGGAAGAGATTTCTTTCTTTTAAGATAATACTTTCTAATATTTTCTGATCGTAATAACACTTGTCTCATTCGATAAAAATTATATTATTTTTTACCAGGAAAATATTATTAATCTAAAATATACACATTATTTCAGTATGACTATTAAAATCAAACACAGATTGCAATAATATTATAACACCAGTTTTACAGATTTTATCAATCAGAAATATTATTGACACAAAGTAAATAATGTCAAATTAAGTAACGTTAAATTAATATCTTGTATTCGTGATTAACCGTGCTGGAAATTTCGGGTCGCCAAGCGGTTTTGCAATTATTATTAATTATATCATATACGAGCATGAAATACCTTCCTATACCGTCAACATGTCTATAATAATGACTACTTAAGTACCTAGGACGCCGAGAGCGATGATTACCGGTATGGAAGGTCTCATCAGAGATGTCGATAAATTAATCGTGCACGCGCGTACATCAATTAAGTATAGGATGGACAAATCATTAATTAATTCGCGACGTACTAACGTTTACCGCTGTATCCCTCGTTCCCTTCCTAGGGACGTTTCCACATGTCCCCGAGATTTTTTCACAAATACTTGCCACGAGGGGAAATGAAAAAAAAAACTCTACCGGCCATTGATTATTAATGAAGACGACTTATTGAGACGGCGTGATTTAATTTCGACAAGTGAGTGGTCAAAATTCCGGTTCAATCGGTTTCGACAAAGATATTTTTTTCTCGAACGAAATTTTATTTAAACGCACATCGTACTTTCGGTATCGTCGCGTAAATATATGCTAATGCCACTGTAAATACCAGATAATTACGATGCGTTTGCATATTGTTAATGATTGAAATATATTTCTGGATTGCATTATATCACGCGTTTTGATCTCCGCGGAGAGAGAAATTTGTGGAAAGAGCATCGATTGGTGCGTTCACGTAGAGAAAAACCGCCACGGTCATAAAATAAGCGCGTGGTTAGAATTATATGAAGGTACATGTCGTATTTATGGTTTATATCCGACTAGAATTATAACTCAACATATCGCGCCTATATTCGAGGTCGGCTGTAAATGATTGCTGGGGTCAAAATCGACGATAATTTACGGTTGCTTTAGCGGAATTTTTCGATCGGTACGTGGATCAGTCTATCTCGCCGTCGACGATAAGCAAAATTTAATTAAGAAAAAGACAGAGAGGAAGAGACATTGAAGAGAGAGGCTATTCACTGATTGGTCATTGAAGTATCGCCGACTTGAGCTTGGATGCGCGAAGAAGTTTGAAATTCTCGACCGAGCGTGCACAAAGAGCTTCGAGTTAGAAACGGTTGATCACGTGGCATTTCACATTAATCCGCAGATACGTCACACACGTGACTGTAATCTCGTCGCGAAACGACACAAGTATTGTGCCGTCGGCGGACTAGAGAAATAAATGCATTGAGGAATATCTCGCATTTGAAGCATTTGCGCCTTTCAAGCGACCTCTTCACTGACGGATAATCAAGGACGCGATTCTCGGCGTTTCGCGCTTCGGCGGAATTCTATGCGATGTTTGCGATGTATTTAAGCCATTTCGGGTACGCGGAACGATTGCGTGATGTAAGGTATTAGACCTCGTCACTGCTCGTTATACAGAGGAACGCCTATTCGAATACACGTCGCAAAGCTATATTGCCACAAATTCTACTTTAACTCTATAATAAAAATTATGTGCAAAACTTTGCAAATATTTAGACTAATATTTATCTTTTTATCTACTTTATATATATCAACGCGTAAGTTCTTTATTAATATTTAAATTGACAATGCAAATAGATATAAACTAATCTTTATCTTATATTATATGGAAAATTTGAATTGGCATTTATTCTATATATAACGTAGCAATGGTTAACTGTTGGAAATTATCTCGTCGAACTGTGTAAAGACGGAACAAGGGATCCGATTGGATGTACGTTGATTGAGTACCGAAGACGGCATTGTTGTCACTGTGTGCAGAACTTTCAGACACCAGTTTCGCGAAACTAGTTCAAGAACTTTGGGCGCGAGAGGTACGACTCGAGAGCGTACAAAAGGCTGGAACTAGTAATACAATCCTATCTTGTGCTTCGCCTTAATTATGTGACACATACGACGGCGCTGTTAAGTGACAATTGAATTGTCGAAAGCTTCAACGCCCTTCTCGCGACTGAATACTAAGACGAAATCCGACAAGAGTATGTTTTGTTGAATCGATCGAAGGCTTTACTCGATAATTTTTTCTTCCTCTTCTCAATTTTATTCTTAGATATTATACGTGATGAAATGCCACAAGTGTACCCGTTCTATAATGTCACTCTTTGTAACATCTTACCACAATGCGAGAAGATGCGACAATACCTCTTGTTTGCTAATTGGACATTGAAGCATCTTTATCGTAGGTGTTTCAGTTCTATGACTAGGTAACTTTAGGTACCAATACTAGCAAGCGCAAAACCACGCACGTTTTATAGAAACAAAATTCTCCACTACAGTGTAGTCGATTCATAAGCACGCAGATTTTAAGTTATTATTTCCTTTCTCTCCCTCCATCGTCGACCAAGAAAGCACCGTAAAAGATCGGATACTTCCTGCTTTGTCCCGCCTTTGAAGGTGCAGCTGGTCCGCACTAAGTTATCAATACTAGCAAGCGCAAAACCACGCACGTTTTATAGAAACAAAATTCTCCACTACAGTGTAGTCGATTCATAAGCACGCAGATTTTAAGTTATTATTTCCTTTCTCTCCCTCCATCGTCGACCAAGAAAGCATAAGTAAAAGATCGGATACTTCCTGCTTTGTCCCGCCTTTGAAGGTGCAGCTGGTCCGCACTAAGTTATCGAACGATTCAATATCTCGCTGATACCTTGCTTAAGCCGGCTCTAATCGCAATCACGCGTGAGCGTCCGAAGGAACCGACGAGCCATCGTCACTGAAGCTAATTGAAAACGCGAAGACTTCAAGCCGCCGTCTATTATCCTCGGAAGATACACTAAAGACTAAAGGATATTTCACGATCAGCTACGCGCGAAGCAGGAATTAAAACGTGAGGCAAAACGTCATAATTGGATATTTAATCGAATAAAAATGCAATTGTTTTCGATTTACAATTAATTTGCAGAAAATATAATCATATCTTTATCATAAATTATATAGATCATAATTTTAATCCTGAGAGAGATATCGATATTTTTTAGTATCTTATATTATTAGCGCCAATATTACGAATAATAGCGTAATAGAAATGGCAACGGTTCATCTTTACCCTCTTGGACAAAAATACGTTTTGTGCAAGTATAACAGTTATTCCTTTAAGAGGAGCGTTAGAGGATAAGCTGCGTAGACGACACGCGGTTACAATGGATACGTCGTTGTGCCGTCTTCCGTGAACTCTGGACAATGAAATGTCACAAAGGCCGAGATTAACAATATTCTGCAAAAGTCGGGTACGGCTAAAAGAAAAATCACTTTTTTCGCATATTCGCTCTCCCGCAGTTCACAAGCCTTATCTCTTCCGGAGATCGCGCGCGCGCGAAAGTATGAAATCATATCATTTTCTTTTTTAAATTTCAATAAAATTTTAATTTTATATTATATGTATATATTTGCCGTGCACGTGTAATAATTTATAAAGAGTAATAATTGAAGATGAATGAAAGGACACACATTCTCTTGCGAAATACACTGACAGTCGAACAACAAGAATCAGAGTCGAATGCAAATCATTCGACGTCCCTGCCTTCCTTTTGACCACCATATAACAACGGGCGCATTGTTCTTTTCGAGGTGTTATTACCATCCGTGGCAGGCATGGCTCAGGAGGAGGCGAATTAACAATAAATAATAATGATAATAAAATGTCAGAGAATGCTGCAGCCTCATTATTAACCTAAGTATTGATTGTGAGACCAGGGCTGGCGATCACAAACGATAAGGCTTCTCTCCCGCTTATTTCTTCCTGGAAGGGCCCTCTCGTATCTCGCGCACGGGCTATTCCCTTATGATATTCCCTTAGGGCCTTGGCCGGGTCCAGCCACCCAACGGTGGCTCGGACAAGACCGAAATCTCGATTCCTCTACGTCAAGCCGCGCAGTCGGGGTTAACGTGGCGACCTGCCGCCACCTTTCTTCGGCTTTATTAATACTCGGTAGGTGGCCACCGGGACAATAATCGCCCGTGATTACCGTCGAAGATCTTAGAAATAATGCCGCATTATAGTGATATATAATGAAAAAGAATCCGGTAATATCCTAACGAAACGGGAATGTAATTTTCCGTTATAGCATCGAGGAACAACGGGAAGATACGCGAAAGGTTTTCAATGGCAAACGAAATTTTTCGTCGAAGAAATATGTAATAAAATGTGGCGACATTTAACGAGTTTAATATCGCAACAAGGGTAAAATCTACAAGAATACTTTAGTATTATTATTTATCATTTCGTTATTTAAAGCAAGGAGCATTACATTACACGGCACATATTATACATTTATATTTATATTTTCTTTTTATTAAATTCATTGCCGGTGAAAGATTAATTGGATGGAATATAGATTGTTTCTTCGTGCATGATCAGGGTGTAATTGTGGAGAATAAGAGAATCGGAATAACAAGCGATTCTAACGATCGATTTTCCACGCTGTCGGATCGCGAACATTCTCTTCTTATGTGCAACAAAGCGTGCAAATGTTTTGGTCCAGTCCAATGTTTCGGTAGCTCCCTTTTCGGACATCGTCGTGCGCCTTTCTTTCGCAAATTCCCTTCCCCCGAGGTAGCCAGAAATAAAAAAGTGCGTTGGACTGAACGAAACGACACGGGAGAACAAATTCGCATCTGCGTATCTGCGTAGGATGGAATGAAAGGAAGAAGGAAAGAAAGAGCCGGAAAGACTCGCGGAAAGAGAAGAAGAAGAAGAAGAAGAAGACGAATAAAGAAAGGACGAAAGAGGCATTCGAATGAGAGGCCCCGAAAGAAACCAATTGGAGTCGATGGGTTTAAAAAAGAAAGACGCGTTGAGGAAGAACAGGCTGATAGAAAAGGAGAAGCGGCGGAGGAAGAGGTGATAAATAGGAATGAGGATTGCTTGGCAAAGTGCGAATGGCCCGCGAGCGAGAATATAGATGGTTGGATGGATGGATGGACCGGCAGCAGTGTATATGGACAAATAGTTATTGCATTGCATTGGACGAAATTCGAATACGATGTATAATGTATTCGATACGAAGCAAAATTTCTTTCTCTTTTTTTCCTTTCTCTTTTCCGATGTACTGATCTTCTCACTTGTATTTTTACTACTGCACTTGCTTTTTCATATTATGCATCTTCTTCTTCTCGTTATTTGAAGCTTTCGATCCACGAAAGGTTTATTTGTGTTGTGAGTGTTTGTTGTCTATAAATTAGTTTTCCAGACAATTATTGGAAATCACATTTAATAGACTTGTACAGAAATGAAAATCGCGCGAAACATTTATTTCAAATGTGAAACAATATTTTGAAAAACGATAAATTTCAGCACGAAAAAAAAAAATCAGTATATTTTCTTATCTATTTTAGAAATCTTTATGTGGTTAAGAATTTTTTTTTTGATTCGCGTTGCTTATGAAATATAAAGACGATCATCTCAGATATCTTTTATCCGTAATTTGTGACATAAAAGAAAAAAATAGCAAGAAAAAATTAGAAAAATATAATCATGCATCATTTTAAAACCTTAAACAATGTGACAGATTGTCGATCCAACTATTAAAAATGTATTTGAAAATTTATGTTAATCTCTCTTTGTGAGAGACGGTACATGTTATATTTAAATATCTACAGCTTCTCGCAACAAATACGGGACATTAATAATACGCGTACGTCTTACTTGTCGCGTGAACACAAGGCACCGGCGAAATATCACGCCGCGGGCAATCTGCATACATTTAAGGCGTCCACACCCGAGTTGTCAGAGGCGGTGCGCGCCAACATACCCCGAGTAAATCGACGGCCATTCAGTACCACGCGAGGGGCCCGATGGCCGACATAATCGATTCCTTTATTCGTGCGTGCGGGAAACAAATGGCCGACGCCATTCAGACACAAAATAGTCCGTGGCCGCAAAATGGCTTCTCCTTCTCCTTGAGATGCAACTGTGGAGAGATATTAAAATTATGTAAAACGCGGAAGGCCACCTCGCATTGGCACGCAAACGAGGCCCGGCGAGAGAGGCAAGGAGAGAAAGGAGAAGGAATAGGAGAGACCCGCGCGAAGGACCTTCGAAATTGCTTCGTTACCTTAACGAAGCGACTTTTCAACCTTGACATCATTAGCCGATTGTTCGTCTAAATCCTCAGCCGGGTACTCGCTCGGATATTTATCTTCTTGGCGCAAGATGTATCGGTCGACCTGGCCACATAGTAGGCCCCGTGTCTATCATCTGATGCCGCGACAGAGAGATAGATAGAGGCGAGGAAGACGAGAGAAAGAAGCTACCGGAGGAAAAGAGAGAGAAAAAGAGAGGGGTTTCTCGAATAGAAACGGACCCCCCCCGGTTCCTTCATCGATCTGAGATTCTGTAGATGCGCTTTCGCTCACCAGAGCGAGATATAACCGCGAGCGTTGATTGGTAAAACGAATAATCGTGCGAGTCGGGCAATAAGAGACGTATTTATACCTCTCAGGGACGAACGAGAAGACGGACGAGAAGACCGACAGACAGACAGAACTGACGGACGAACGGAGCGGAGAAGACCACGCCACGGGTACTAATGAATCCGATTGTTCCCCGTGAATCGAATTGTTAATGAATTATGTCGTTATGTGCGCATCTCTGTTCTCTGAGCGATATACGCACGTTACTTTCGCGTTACTTGTGTATGAGAACGCGTTTCTCGTATCAGTCTCTGTCGGCTGCCTCTCGATTCTCGGCGACCGCGCGCATCACTTTGCCTGCCTGCCTATTTTCCTACTTCAAAATCGGCTCGCTCGAAACAATGCACTGAAATCTTGCCGATTGTGAATAATATTTGTTCGGCAAAAGATCGCATATGTTTATATATATGTATAAGTTCTGAATTTGCATCGCGATCCAAGTGAATGTCACACGAAAAATTTTTGCTGATTGAATAAATTTGAAAAGCTAAGAAAAAAATATATTTCCTAAAATGTAATGTATATTTAACCATTTTCTCTCAAAGATAAAAGTACATTGTGGCACAAACGTTTAACAACTGCAACATTACCGGAGCTTCCTTGTCGCTCCCAGCAAAGAACTCATTACGAACCGCCGTTAAAATGCGAAGCTAATTAATGACGACTGTCGCGATGCACATTAACTCTCGAGCTGGAAATAAACCTATGAAAAGACGCTCGTGAAACTTGCGGTTCGCGATTTAGAAGTGGTTCACAGACACAATGGGAATCGAGCTCCGCGACAGTCATCGTCACAAATCGCGGAAAACAGGCTAGTATTTCTCGTAACAAAAAAATTCGATGTGGTTTACGGGAGCACACGGGAAAGTAGTTTATTATTTAAAGAGACGATATATGAAGGCTCGAGACGCAGCTTTTAGCCGCTCCAATCATATAGGTGTCTTAATTACTATTGTCTCAAGTCTTTATAAACAGCATGTACATGCATGTGCAGCGAGACAGTGTGCAGAGAGGCGCGTGACAAAAAATTACAAGCCGGTGACCCCTTGCGATTGGGACACGCCGTTAATTAGACAGCCGTAAGGCCACTTTGAACGGTCGAACGCGGAAGGCGGGTAAACGAAGAAGCGAACGGGCAAAAGGACAAGAAGAAAGTGATAAAGAATGTAAGAAAGGCGCGCGAGCGAAGTCCTGCGAAAGGAAAAAGGGCAGTCGCCCGGGAAGCGAGTTTTGCACAAGGGGCGGCCGTAAGTCTCGGCCACGACCGATGGACGCACGGGTCCGTTTCGGGCAGTTACCATAAACCATAAATAACTGGACGGGGGCATAAAAGTGCGCGTCTACCCTCTCATTAATTTGATTAAAAAGGCTGTAAATTAGCAATTTCGCTAATTGCGACGTCACGGTTTCTTTCGTCCGCCGCTTTCGATATAACGTACGAAGCGATGGAAAGAAAGGAAGATAGTAGACAAGAAAGAACGGCGGCGAAGAATGAAGCGAAAAGGGATTGAAATCGAGGATGTAGAAGAAGGAGGAGCGAAAGATAAGAAGAGCGAAAGAATTACGGAAACGATAATGAAACGCCGAAAAAAGATATTGCATCGCTGCGTTCATCATGAGTCGAGGAACTCATTTGAGCATTTTAAGTCATATCGACTAATCTGCAGATCCTTATTATACGATAGTATGTCATTAGATCTTTTTATAGACATTGCGTTAGAAAGAGAAACGCATTGTTAACACAAAAGCGTGAGAGAAAAATCAATGGTCCGACCTGGCTAATATAGTGATGCGTCATAAAATCTTGCCTACATATGTTTGCATATCGCGAGCATTTCACGCAACTAGGTAGGAATCGTGCTCTCGCAGGTGATAACACATAATCCGCACGTACACGCCGCTTCAGAATTTCTCAGAAATTACATCAGCACTGAAAAGCCGACGTTGAAAATTAAACTTGGCGCGTTGGTGAAATACCGAGCGAAATATGTAGCACTAGCCCCGCCGGCTGGAAACAGCGGGAGGGCAAAGGTCCGGATATGTACGAGAGCAGGTGATCACGCCCACACCTGCGCACCGACGCTTCATACGCATGCTATCGCTCAGAATAAAAGAATGCGTGCGCTCTGTGTGAGTGTATGAATACGCGTTTAGACTCGTGAGTGGAAACCCGCACGTTCGACTCGCGTCTGTGTGAGAATAGTTACGCGCATGCCACCGTTTCCCCCTCATGTCGCTGAGAAACAAAGTAGACGTATTTCACGTTCAAATAGATTCACGACAATGGAATAAAATGTAGTTATATTAATTTATTGTTTTCTAGTTATTATGATTCAAAGAGAAAAACACAACAAGAAAGGAAAAAAAATTACTCAATAACGATGCAGCGTTATTATTTCATCCCGAATTAATTTTTGTAAGCAACTTGTGATTAAAATTTGACAATATTGTGCAATTAATATGTAGTTTCATAACTGCATAAGGCTAATAGAATGTAATAATTTATCTTTTATTTTTACGACTAATTATACATAAACGGTTGTTGTATTTACAACACCGATTTTTTAATTTATCGTTGCATTTCTTTCTCGAGGCGTAAGCTTATTCCATTAAAAGTAATTTTTTTCCATTCGCACGTACCGGTACTTTTATTTACATATACAATTTGTGCGATAGTAGCATTAAAAAATCTCGCACGTATGAACATGCGATACCTTCGAGAAAATTTACACGCGTAAAAAATCCGTATTACGAGCGCAGTAGCAAGCGAAGCGACGCAGGAGATAAAAGTTAAAGGACCGTGCGCAGATACACTCACTGGGAAGCAAACCGGTTTCAGGACGATAACAACAATTTCACGGCCATCGATGAAAATTGTGCGAAAGAAAAATGCCGTACGGTCGTAAAAGATGTAAAGATCTCAAGAGAAGTCCCGAAGAGATGCTCGCTCATAGTATCGGCTTTGAAATCGTCTTAGTCTCTGCGGATTCCTTTATATTCCTATCGTCTTTTGCTCCCAGAGAATTTCTTCCTCGCTTATATAATGTTAGGAAATCGCATTGACATAATAATTAATTAGCGTGATAATTAATTAGTATAGCTATATTTCTTTCAAACGCAAGGCTAAAAAGTATACAATTTCTGTCTCTAATTAATGATGTCTCGGATACAATCTTTCTTAATTGATATCCATTTACACACACACAGATACAATTTTGAACGATAAAAAGGTTTTGTGCAAGCTACTTATATGACGTTCTTATAGATTCTATCATTTATACGATGCAATATAAAAACAAATAAAGACAAATGCTTATAAAGTGTCTGCAAGATCTCTGCGCGAATGTGCGAGATAACGTCCGGGAAAATCATGGTAAAGAATCGAAAAACAGAAGAATAATGTCGGAAAACACACACAGAAAAGGAGCGAGTTAAATTCTGGACTGACGATAAAAATGTTTTCTCGCTCTGATATCGAGGGGTGGGAGAAGAAAAAAGGGAAAAATCATGGCGGGCGCGTATTTATAGGGTTACTTTGTTCGGGTTATTCCAGTACCCCTCGGTCGAAAAAAGAGAAAAAAAGAAAGCACTGAATTGGTAATGTCATCGTGCTCGTCGCGATCTTTTATCAAAATCTTCTCACGCGCGCTTAACTTATATTTTTTTCTCGCATCCACTTAAAATTTTTTAAAGCGTTGTCACATTACTCCGCGAGATATGAAGTTATTTAGAACGCGAGTGTAAAAGCGGTTTATTTCATTCGTGTAATAAACGCCACGTGAGGATAGACCCGCCGAAAGGTATAACGGATTATTGTACTCCGACGATTGTCTGCAGATGTTTAATGGTACGGCGTGAAATCTTGAACGTTGTGTCATTTAACTCTTCAACTTCCGGTGTCATCTACTCAGGATTAGATAGAATTTATATATAATACGTGTGAAAATTTATAGTGCTTTAACAATCTGTTTATATTTCAAGATTTATAAAAAATTTATTTAACAAGAAAATATAAATACAATTTTCAAATTGAATATAGCATGGCATGCAAAATTTAACCATATGCTGAAAGTAACGTGTTTATATTATAATTTTTTCTAATAATTATCATCGTATTTGTAGTTATCTCATATACTTCCGCAACTTTTCTAGCGAGAAAACACACGCGCACGGTAACTGCATGATGTTTCCTTCGAATTTTTCTACTTCGCAAACGTTCAGAAAAAGAAATAAGCGAATGTCGTTTGTGGCTAAAATTGTGGAGAAAGAACACATTTGAGGTATAAGGCGTAATAGTTCTCGACCGACCTCGTTCATCCATCGAGTACCGGAGCAAGAAAGAAATAAGTGAATACCTAAGACATAGCTAAGAGCACAGACAGTTAAGCAAGGAAAAGTCGAAGAAAAGAGAAAGAGAAAGAGAAAAGAGAGACCGCGAGAAAAAAAAGAGAAAAAGAACTATAACATCTCTCGCCGCACTTTTCGTCGTCATCGCGTTTTTCTTCTTTCTCTTTCTCTTCTTCATCGTCGTCGTCATCCTCATTGGAGGAGAAGACGGAGACATCAAAGAAGGCGGCATATCCGTTCACACTCGGCACTCATATATGTTCCCTCCTGTTCCTGGGTTGTCCGTTCGTGGACCGTATCGTTGCATCTGTATGCGTGCGCACGTTCGTGGACACGTGCGTACGCACGCACACATTTTCGTTCCGCGGAGGATATGGGTAACTCCAGTCGGCTGCAGGTCCGCGAATAACACGTGACGACCATAATGCAGCTGAAGGCGTCTTAATAAAATGAACTTGTCATTCTGAAACAGCTAACCAGCCTTCGGTCCAACCACCTCTATCTCGCCGCCAAGCTCCGAAGCTCCTTCCCCCTTCGTCATCTTTCTCCTCCTCCTCCTCCTGCTTATGAACCCTACTCAAAGTCTTTCCAGCTTCCTCCGTCTCGGGCCTTCCACTCCCTCCAGCTGTATTTATACCTCGTTAAATTAGCGCCAATCGTTGATCCGCTATGCGAGGAGTAGTGTTCATCCTGTTCGTCTTCTTCATCCTGAGATGTCCTCGGAGACACTTTGTCGCGTTTCGCATGTCTCATCTCATCGCAGATAGTGTCATCGTATAGATGTGGTAAACGGCACTTCAAGTTGCCATATATCTTTGAAATACTGTCATAGCGTGTGACGTTCTTAATGAATCATGTTATTAAAATGATTAATGAAACATAATTAGATTAATTAGAATAGAAATGATAATTTTTACGGCAATTTTCGATTAAAGGAGTAATTTTCTCTACGAAAAAGAATGAGATTTATTGGATAAAATTCAGGTAAGAGAGCTTCATAAAGAAAATATAAAAAATAAATGAATTGAATTATCTATTCGACTAAATCGGAAAATGTATTAGCAGAGTTATAAGATTCGTAAGAATTCATTGCCGATAAAAATCAAGATAGATCGTTAGATGCTTGCAAAATTCTCACGCATGTGAAAAATTTAAGTCATATAAATCACAAGTTATAAGGCTCATAAACCAAACAAGATGGGGAAGAGAAAGGGTAGAAAAAATGATAGATACGGCGGTAGTTGCGGAGAAAGGGCAGCCACCCAGAAAAGGGCAGCGGACTGCTTGAAATGAAAGAGCGAATGGATGCGCCTAGGTAAGCGCGCGCAAGAGACACGTAAAGGCATTCATCTCATTCAAAGTAGCCTTAAGTCTCTGATCAGATAACTAAGAATATGTACACTTCTCTCTCCGTCCAGTCGAGGTTCTCTCTTTCTGTGCGTCGGCGTCCCTCCTTTTCTCACTCTCATCGTTTACCGTCTTCTGCCCACTTCGCTCTTTTTCTCCATTCGAATGGTACATGTAGCAGTACCTGCTTCTTCTACATTACGTCCTTGAAATGTTTTGTAACAGCTCGGTTTGATCATGCGTTGACAAAAACGAAAGTATTTACAGGAAGTATTCAATTCCGGATGCTAAAGAAATTCCGGGATAATCTTTTTCCGAACGCGATGATTAAGTGAAATTATTTCTATCGCCGCATTTACTTGAGAGATTAAAGAGACACTTGAGCGCGGTTCGAATGTACTGCGAAGTTCATTGTCCCCGAAACGTTGGTAGTAAAATTCCTGCCAACGTACTACTAATTGCGAACTTCTACTATGCAGTGACAGCGAAGAACGACGACGCGTAGTGACGGTCGACGACATCGTGACACGCGCGCTCGCGCGGGAGTCTATTTATCAGCTGATTTATAGCGTAATTATCTGGTCGGCGATTGCGCGAGCTCTGGGCGATGGGAAAGATAATCACGTCAACGAGATTCCGAACATTTCTATCGTGGCGAGCCTCGTCTGGGAATACCGCGACCATCGAATCGGATCTCAACTTCAAAGCGTATTTTATAAATCTTGCATTCGCGCGCGAGATTGTTCCGAATTGTTTGTCTTGACGACGACGACACTGACTCCGACACGATAGTCGATGATTTACATTCGTTCCGTGGAAAACGCGGAACTTGCGGAAGACAAACGGGCGATGAGCGTGAAATGACGCAACAGCGAGTGAAACAAACAATCTCCAAGTCGCTGCCATTCCAGAAATTGCTGGAATGCCCCCGAATTTCTTACGATGACATAAGATCAAGTATGGCGATGTGGTGGGGGATAAAGTCGTCGCAAGATTAAGCATGCCGCGTTTGCGATTCCTTATTTCAGGATTACTGTTATCGCGATTAGCCGAATAGAGTTCTTTCCCGTCGCTTAAATTGGAAATTATTACCGTCTCTACTATCTCTTCTCGCTGTGTTGTTTATTATCTATAAAAGAATGTAATACGATAAGATCATGACAGTTATTATTAATTTATCACCAAACACAGAAGGATAAACGAGGATTGAACAAGCGCGTCTCTATTTTTACAAATAGCTGACGTTCGCCACACGGGAAGACGTATTAATTATCTGGAAAATACGATCCCCGAAACGCACGGTGGATTATACGTTGACAAATCGGTTACTCGTCGGCCCGCGGAGGAATGATGAAACCCTCAAAGCGACGATATACCGTGTCCCATGTTCCCGTGAGATAATCGATCTGCCGGCGGAATATCAGACACGGAAGGGAAAGGGACGAGGGTCTTTAGGGCCGTGTAGATAAGGTCTCAGTCCCGAGAGGTCGTGTCTGCCTGATCCACGCTGCATCGTCTATGATTAATACAATCGTGAATGTACTATCTCGTCGGGGATAATAAGGGAACGCGGAGAGTGACACGATGCGCTGTGTCGTCCGGTGTCCCACATAGTCAAGTCCGATTCAAAACGAACTCCGGAACGAAGGGGGTCCGACGTACACTGACACGAACATTTCATTTCAAACAAAACAACCGACAAAATTCGCTGTACGTTTCCTCCGCCGTACAAAGAATCGTTCGAATATAATCGAATTTTAAAAATTTATTCAGTCCAAAGTCTCGGAGATATCATTAAATTACGCGATTTTTATCATTTCGTTTACGAAAGAGAGATGAAAGCGATGAAAAACGCGCGTTCCACGATTGCACGTCGTTGATCGACGATGTGAACTGCGCAGATGCATCTTCAGCCGCAAAATTTCATGACAAGAAGACCGAGCGCGAGCACGAGATGCCGGATATGAAATGAGATGGTTCCTCGGAGATGCACATAAAATTAAGCCGCAAATAAAGTAAGCCCGCGCGGTCCTTCGGAGGAGCTCTCGCGCCGACTTATGCCCACGGCGTCATGAATCACGGCGCCTAAACTAGCGACATTTATTATCGGGGATAACATTTGTCATACTAGAGTGAGGAGGTCATCGATTCACACGCAACAAGCGCAGGGCGCGAGAGAAGGAAGGTGTCGGAGAATCGACTAAGGTGCCAGCCGAAGAGAGCGGAGTTGGTAAAAGAGGAAGACGGATAGCGAGCTCGAGTTCATAGGCACGTCCACACGCGGGACAGGACTCTCCAAAGCACCACTGTAAATCTCTTGGTCGAGCACTGCCTCGGGACTGCTGAATTAACGGGTTGCGATCGTAAAACAGACTGCGCGACCGGGCCTCTTCGCTCTGCATGATGCGCGAGGCAAAGCGAACAACGCGAAGGGCAGGAAAGGGACATTTCTCGTAAGTGAGAAAATGATTCACGGCGCAAAAGAAATCCGAATGAAAAGCCGTTGCGATTTTCTGGCTTAGTCGATTGGGATAAGAGCTCTTCGTCAAATAAATAGTTTATATACAGTATTTTACATATAGTTATACTTAAAATGGATAAAGTTGGAAATCATTGATTAATTAATTTAACAAAGTATAGGAAATATTTAGAAAAAAACTATAATGTATGTACGATATATGATATAAAGATTAAAAGCGATTTTATATAAACATGTGATTAATATATGTGTATCATATATCATCGTATTTTTTTTAAATATTTACAAAGACAAAAAATTCAGAAAATTAGATTAACCGAAGATGTGCTCCGAGAATACAGTCAGATCGGTACCTTCTACGCCGGAATGCTGTCAATTATCAGTACATAAACATTCGTTTTCCACGCCGGTACATCCTGTCGTTGTTCACGTCGCGAGTTATATGCGTAGTCTTGCTGCGTCGAGAGGGGACACCGAAACGTATAAAGAGCAAAAAATTGAGAAAGGAAATAAAAGGTCATCGGAGACGAAGAAGAAGGCAGAAGGAGAAGAAGTTGCAGCAGGCGAAGAAGGCGGAGCGACGCAACACTCGGGAACGCACGGCGGAAGGAATGGAATATGATATAATGCAAAGGCAAAAAAGAACAATGAAGAAAAAAAGGAACCACCGCTACGACCCGGCTCGCGCGACGGAGGGAGGCAAAGAGAGAGAGAGATTTAAAGCCGCGTGGACATTGTCATCGGACATGCAGCTATAAACCAAACTGTGCGCTGCTAACTGAGACTGACTCTCTCTTTTTCTCTCAGTTTCTTAGCTCGAAATCAGAAAGTCCGCGATTCTTGTTTCGTTTAAGAACAATCTCTTCTGTCATCTGCGACAAACCGCAAATTTCAATTCTCAAGTGTTAGCACTCGTTAACAATTACGGTTGCCGACGCTCATTCAAATCATTTTCGCTCAACTTTATTCAATTCTAATTTAAATATTATTTTTATAGCTCTTTAATTGTAAGTATAAATCATTTCATGTTTACTACAACATTCTTAAATTCTTCTGGGTTTGCCATAGGATGTAATATATTATAGCAAATGTTTTCTCTCTGTGTCTATCTCTTTCCCGGTTGTTTTCGCCGTGTGCAATCCGTTTACGAGATGCTGAAATATATATCTCGTGTTATACGCTCCCCGTCGCCCTGCCATAGATCCACAGGACCCGGTACTTTCTTACACGCTATATATTCGCGGTGCGTTTACGATCTTGGCAGTCTCGGACCGGGACAGGTGTTATTTTTCATCGATTCGTTCGAGCGCGCGTTTGGCCGTGCCGGCACCTTGCCTTGCGAAGTCCCGTGCCGATTTTTAGACTGCCTGCGAGAAAAGACGGGACGAATAAGAGAAAAGGGACGGACCAAGAGAATGAAGTGAGTACACCCGCTGGAAGATCAAGGACGGCGACAATCTGATCGAGATTGTATCGATAATAATGCATTCGGGAGCGGCGGAGACTTGAAAAAGGATAAACTTGCGCGGGTGATAGATAGGAAAAAATCAACTACTCGCAGTGATAAGAATCGCATGGTCCGGTCGTGTGTACGACCGCGAATAAATCGTACGCGGCGCGCGATATTTAACCCCTTCGTTTAAATCCCGCCACTTTTACATTTGCGAATCGTTCCCACACGAGAAGTTCGTCTTTGAACAAAGTTCGGTTTCGGAAGCAACTGGGATTGGATCGTTGGGACTTCAAAAGGAAGGATCCACGAAACTATCTGTTTGAAATCGTTTTTCGATCGAAAGATAGCAACGCACCGCACGAACCAGAACTTCAAACGGCCGCGGTCTCGACGATGAAACTGTCGAGCCCTAGAGGGTTAACTGTTTGTCAGACTCAATCGTCGACGTCGTGTGTCGTGTCTTCGATTCGTAGCCCGGACTCGCATATCATAGCTTCTCGAAGAGCACCATTCCGTGGCCACGATTCCGACGAGGAGGTCGACGAGAAGGTACCGTAACGTCCCGCGAGTGCATTTCCATATCCATGACCGTGCCGTAATGTTGGTTCGTCGACCACGTTGGAGTTCGCAACGGCACTATGACGTCCCGAGTGGTTTCCTCAACCGCCTGAGTTGCCGAGGAGAAATTTCTCTCTCTGTTCCTCGCTCTCTCTGTCTCTCCCTTCGTCACTCTT
>NW_021851492.1:718770-722880 GCF_003651465.1 Formica exsecta | reverse complement strand
TTTCCCTTAGATTTTCTCCGCGAGGATCTCGGGCTGCGTTTCGCATTCCTCGAGTGCTCTAAGCGTCTCGATTCGAGTCATTGCCGAGAAACGCCGTGACCCTGGCCGAGACTGCATTTCCATACCGGCGCGGCGCCGTGCGGGGCGTCGATTCAAGTCCGCGATGAACCGCGACATACCGAACACGCATACACACAACGGCATTAAGATATCCATCGGGACGGGCGTCTTTTTTTCGCGGCCGAGAGCGGCCCCGACGGTGGGGTCACGGTCTGTTCGCGGTCGTGAGACACCCCACAAAGACTGCGGACCCGTCTCTCTCCGTCGAGCCTCTCGGTACGCTCGTGACGGCTCGCTATCATCAATTGTTCCGTTTTGCCTGCCTTCCTTCGGCCCGTTCCTTCACCCTGTTTCTTCCCCCAGTCCCCGGTACTCTCGTCCCTTTCTCGCTCGCACCGACGACTCCGGGAGGAGACTTCGACGCGAGATTTCAATGGGCATTTCTCAGCCGGGGTGCGTCACAGACGTGAGTAAATATAATACGTGGTTCGTATACAATCTCCCACGTTCTCTGCAGCACGGACGGAGGAGAGGAGACAGAAATCGCAGGATCATCGCAGTTTTTCTTTCTAATCTCGTGAATACGCCGCCGTTTGAAGTCTCCTCCTATCGTCGAATTCCATCTGCGTTCTTTAACGCGCGCGCATCTATGATAATTCTCGCGCACAAGCGCCGCCGCAACCGACCGGGAAATGGACCGCGCGAATGGAAGTAAATAATGAGGACAAGTAGATAGAGAGATTTCTTATTTGACTTTGTACGCGATTATTTTTCATGCTGCCTCGCGCGCGGTTTTATTACCTACTTCTGCGACGATTGCAATATAAAAATTTCCAGCGATTTAATCGATATTTCATCATTTAATCGCCGCATTGTCAAAGCAATGATGTTAGTGATTCACATATGTTTCTTTTCTTTCATATATTGTTTTCATAAAATATTTATATAAAATATGAAATAAAAATATAATAATTTATGCATATTTAAGAAGATGCACACTGTTCGTATTTTGTATAAAATATTTAGAACGAAATTAAGCGGAGTTTGTCAAAAAGTTGTCAATGATTTTTAATGTAAAACGGATTTATTTCAAAGTGGCAAAACACAATAGCACACACACAGTAGCGTTTATCGATAAAAATAAATCGGTAGCACAACGATTGTAATAATAATTGCTGCAGTAACGATATCAGCTCTTTTGCCACGATTTCGCATTAGTAACGCGCACCCATTTTGCGAGCTCGTAATCTCTGGAGCAATACACTGCGACCAGATGATGCAAGATAACAGAGTATCATAGATAACGGAGCCGCCACAACGAGAGATCTATGGCAGGAAAGCGGAGATAATCGCGGGACTGTAGCGGCGAATGGAGAAGATTCGCCTGGTATCCGTTTACCGAATCTGTCGGATTCAAGTATCGCGGGGAGGAAGTTCTCCAAACGACTTTGGAACATCCTCGTGGCAAATTTATGAACGCGATTTCGACGTCATTAAATATACCAGATACCAGTTAGCCAAAGTTAATTACAATTATCTACGACTTGTGAATACCAATGCTATAAATTCAAGAAAAATTTATGGTTTGTTTTCTCGCTGAAATACAGTAAGTCTAATTCAAGAAAGAAACACATTATCTCTCTCGAATTACTCTCACATAAACAATTCTTGTAATAATCGGCAATGCTTCGAAAGTATATTCGGTCAGTTTTAATCTCAAGTGCGACGAATTACGTGTGCGAAGAAATAATTTAATGTTCATAAAAATTTCACGATTGTATTAAAATAGAGATGTAAAACATGTTCCATCAGCTTCTGACAATTGCTAATAATCATTAATAAATGTATTATATATCATGTTATAGATTTAACGTCGTGAAACTAATTGAAAATTGTCCTCTTGAAGCAGTTATTATCTTGACGCACAAGATATTAAAAGACAAAACCTGATTAAGGTTCCTAAATTATTCTCGATAATTATTATTAAATTATTTCAGTGAGCATATCGCGAATAAAGCTAAAAAAAAATAAAATTCACCGGGAAGATTGGAACGACAGAATTATTTGCGCAAAATTCGCCGATTGAAATGTCTCGGAACATGCATACGGTAGCCCTTCGCGAAAAAGGCGTGACAGGCACGATTATTCTATAGTGGGCGGGAAAAGCAGTATAAGTCATATTATCCGTTACGTAGACGCCGGTGCGGAAAGATCTCAAGTCCGCGGCTCGAGGGGCTTGGACCCGCGATGTCCGTCGGCTTCCTTTCCGAGAAGAGCGCCCTTAGAGAGGAAGGGGATGGAAACGGAGAAATTATCCAGCGATGATGCTTCTCGGTTGACGACCGACATCCCTCTCTCGTCTTCGCGTCGGTTTCATCAGTACTTACACGCACAGAATACGCTCGGTCGTGCGTATGTGCGCGTGCCTGCCATCTGAGTTCTCGCACCATTCCGTATCCCCGTGGTTACTCGAGGTGGCAACGTCTAATTATCCCGCGAAAAGTTCATCCTCCAATTATAGGAGACCGCCGCAGCCGCCGCTGCCACCACCATCACCTCGACATTGTTACGGATTCTTCGTTGTTAACGTTATTATTACGGGCCACTCGCGCCATTTCTTGACTGACACGTTACACGCGCATTTATTCTCTTCGATAACGCCATAGTACTTACACGATGAAAAGCAAGGCGATTTTATTGCATAAGCGCAGCGCATTCGCAAGTCGCGCCGGGCTGGGGCGTTGCGTGCTTATCGCACTCACACGGAGCATTTCTGATTCTCTATAGAATTATTAGGTTCGCTTAACACCTCCGACACATCCCACTCTTCACGCGTGGGTGAGGAAAATGGAATTATCACGTCTGCTTGTTTGACGGAGGGTAGAACCCCATTATTACAGTCTGTAAAGATCATTCAACGAAGCGTATTTAAACAGCGTAGAGGCAAAAATCATTAATATGTCAAAATTTATAAGATCCGTATGTAAAAAAATATGAAATAATTTTTAATATCTTATGGATTATTTCAATTTGGCTAAATTTTTGCGATGAATTATAATTAAAAAGAAGAAAAACGAATATATATCTGCATCGAGAACATAGTATTGTCTAATTATCTCATCTATTTTCTCATCTACACTATTTACAATATATACTGCATATGAAGAACGTTATTGACTGTTCGTAAATACATGACACCCGTTAACAAACCAATCTCAACTGTTGATCGGTATCTAAATTGGAGCGCATCGGGTACTTCGAGTCGCAGCTTTGCGCGAATAATGCGGCAACATTACTCGCTGATCGCCACGCTTTTTCGCGATCCTCGCCGGATTAAATTCGTATCGCGATCGTCGCCGACACGCCGATTAAGGCACGATCGTTTTCGCGCGATTAGCGCTCGCGCGGCCTCGCGTCTGTCGGTCGGACGCGATCGATTCTATTTCGATTTCGCGATCTCCTGCCGTCATTAACCAAGAACGACGAGTGGATTAGGTCCACGAGAAGCAAAACCTCCCCTTTTACATTACTCAACGACACAAATACAACGTACTGACAAGAAGGAGCCTATCCAGATGCAGTCATCGATCGAACGTGGTCAGTAGAAAACGGACGCGCGAGTACACGACGTAAGTGTATCAATAAAATGTAATTAATTGACGTTTACATTTCTTCATTCGGCCCAACAAGATCGCGATACGGATCTTCCGTTCGCTTTCTCGTGCAGCCTCTCGTCTCCCACCATACGCACTTCGACTTGCATGTCATTATGTCGAGCTAGTAACCGGATGGTGTAAGAAACGCAGGGCGGCGAGGGGGAGTTGGTAAAGGCGAATTTATACGGTTTCATTTCGGCCAATATATGATTCATTGAAGAAAAAGTAGAATATATTTACAAAAAAAGCAAATTCTCACAAATAAAAATTTTCACATAAATGATAATTCACGCTTAACAGAAAAAGTCTAATCTAAAATTTTTACTTTTGGCATTTAGCCCTTTCTAAGTCTCACGTCTTTATTATTTAGGGGAGCATCTTCTCTTCTTTCAGT
>NW_021851492.1:705872-718400 GCF_003651465.1 Formica exsecta | reverse complement strand
ATATATATGTATACCGTTGACGTGGACGACGGAACGGCGTTCGGTATCTTTTACATTAGGTGCTACCGGCGAATGGCTCCATGTTATCGCGTGTCTGCGTGCGTATAAGTGCTTGCTCGCTTGACTGACGGATCGTTCGAAGTGCCACGACGGTCTTCCTCTTGCAAATTTGCGATCAAACGGCGCGCGCGACACGGTAATGAATGCAATTGGTACCTCCGGACACGGCCCGTTCGTCGATAAGGAGCTGGGCGGAATTTCGGAGCGACATGATGTCGCCCGTTATTTGTTCTTATTTACGCGCGCGAGCCGTATTGAATAAATAAAGGAGAACAAGATCGGCGGCAATTAATATTTTTAATCGGCACAGTAGAAAATTGGAAGATTATAGGATGATGCAGGGGCGGAATGTGTGCGTGTGTATGCGTTTGTGTGCGTGTATCGCGCATTTTGTTACGCACGCGCGAAAACAACTTTACGCGAGATTTATTAATCGAGATAACGCGTAGCGCTGGTGATCGTTTGAGATATTCAAATACTAAGAGGGAACCGCGTCCACTGGGAGCGAAATTTTTTTAACCGCGATCATGCGGGTTCGAGAAATGTGGGCTATACCGTCCTTCAGTTTTAAATCCAGCTCGCCGGCCGAAATTCCACAACTCACACGAATCTGATCTGATATCCACGAACGATCGCACCCATTCGTCGCCGGTTTCGTTCCTTAAAGGAATCCGGCCGATCTCATCGCATCGCGTTTACATCCCGGAGAAAGATCGCTCTAATTAATTTTTATGCCACGCGACATATTTCTCAATTTAATCCGGACGGGATTTGCGGCCTCGAAGGACGAGATAGAGAGCAGCGGACTCGCTCGTCGCGCGCGATATTTCACGCCGAAAACAAACTCCGCGAGAGTGACGCAATCGTTTAATTAACGAGCCGAGCTACTTAATGCATCCGACATGTTCGTCTTGTCTTAGCATCGCTTCTCTCCTCTTTCTCCTTCTCGAAGAAGAAACAGTACACGTGTAAACACTGCGGCCGAGCTTGCGTGTACAAGCGAACACGCATGTATACGTATGAATCGAGGCATACCACAGGTGCCGAAATTTCGTTCATTTATCCTCGGCTCCCGGCCAGTTTGTTGACCGTTTACCCGCAACACCTTGTACATCACGACCGTATATAGCCATGTATGCGCAGGCGTGCATACCGAGCCGATGGCAACGATATGCTTTCCTGTTTTTGTGCTGATGAATTTTTCGAAAGGAAATACCGCGTGCAAATACCGATGGAATGCAAATTTCATTGTTCGTTTCTTTCCTTAAAAATGACTATCCGCATTTCGACTCATTAAACGTGCGCTCGCTGAGCGAGTGTCAATTATACGAACGAAACGCGGTGTATAAATACCTCGCATAACGAGTGTTGACGTAATAATTTTTTAACTTACATTTGCAGGTAGAAGATGATTAATGTTTGTAAAACTGTTAATCGAATGTATGAATTGTAATTATTTATTCGCTCGAAATGCTCTTATATTAGCTGACATTGTATGCGTTGTGAGTTTGATCTCTTTGCTTATAACTTTTTCAGATTAATTATATAAACTCAGAATGTGTGATATCCAATTCCTTCATTCGACAAGTTCATAATTAGTGTATGGATCAAGAAATAATCTTGATTTATCAAGAAAAGCGTTTATTAACAGGATGGGCACTAATGATGGGACAATTATTATTATTCGTATTACAGTTTGGTATTATAATATTAATCATGCGATGCAATTGCAATTTTATCTGCGTTAAATTATTTGGCTAGGGAAAGCGCAAATTACTCTCATCATCACTCATCTGCGATTGCAGATAAAAAGATTATTTTCGCTCGACAAAACTCCACCTTGGCTGGACTAAGCCGTCGCGCTACGCCCTTAATAAGGAAAAATAAGCGGAAAGACGAAAGTTCGAAGATACGAGAGAAGAGGCCCGTTAATGATTTACCGCGGCTTTATAACCGCGAATTCATTGCGCACTGCCGCCGCAGATGTGAGAGAGAACCTTGCCGAAAGAAAAAGAAAAAATAGAGGGAGAGAGAGAGAGAAAGGGAGACCACTGAGCGCCACGCCCCCGACTTCTCATCTTTTACGCGTCTCATCTCATGACGTTAGTACGCGAAGGCCCTTTTGAGCTGGGCCCTAAACGCCCCATACGACGACGACGAGGAGCGTTTTGGGGAACCCTTTTTCCCTTTTTGTTCCTTGGAATGTGTTAACCCTGAAGCAAGGCTCGCGTTCGGCGCACGATGTATCTGTCGGATGTATGTATCGGAGGGATTTAACTTTGGGACTATCCTGAGAATTTTTTAGAATAAAGAAAAATGCGTTGCCCTTTCACAGCAATAATTTTGCGCTCATAATATTTTTATTACGTAACAGTTTAATTGTATTAAATGTAAATCTCTCGCAAAATTTTCTCTCTCTCTTGTATAAAGATTAACATAATAAGGATAAATCACCTACTGCTTTAATGATAAAATCAGAATAGGTAAAGAAAGAAAATAATGGCTATATTTTCTCTTTTATTCATGTCTGTTAAATAATAACTTTTTATCTTTTTCTAAAAAAAATTATCAATAATAGCTAAATAATGTTTAACAATTTAAAAATGTTAAGAGGAAGTTTACTATTTAAAAAACCTAAAAAGCGACTATATATTATGTACTATATATTATAATTGTAATAATCTGACATAACTGCAGAACGGATATTATTATTCCACTTGGTTTATACAAGTAGTAAAATCTCTTATCTTTCGGGATAGATCCGTCGTAATGTCGGCTTAACACTGACGCGTAATACCGCGCTTTCAAAGAATAATTTTCGAAAACTATGATCTTCGACGATCTCAAGCCAAGGGGACGTAACGCGCTCGATAATAACGCGTGGAAGAACATATCGGGTTGAAAGCGGGACAGTGGATGACGTAGGGAGAGAGAGAAAGAAGGACCAGGCAGAGGGAGATGAAACGTGACAGAGGGAGAGACAGAGAGAGAGAGAGAGAAAGACTTGCTTGGAACCGAGAGCTTGGACTTTGATGTACTGTCAGGCAGACATCGTAAACGCATTAGTTCCCGGTATATGCCACGTTCGTGTATGTTCCTACCCCCCGTGCGATTCCGTTATAGACATTACCTTCCTATCCGTCTCGCTCGTCGGTGTCCGTCTTTGTGTGCATAGAAATACACATACGAGTTCGTGGGAGCTGTGCACGGAGATGAAGAGACGGACATGCGGTTTTGATTCCACACACAACAAGACCTCGGTACACACCGTGCGCGAATAGGCGGTGCACGGAGCGAGAATGAAGTCAGACACGAAAGGTGATCGATGTTAGATTATAATGCGGATAGTACGCGCACCGAGAATGATAAAGAATCCGGCTAACAAGACTAATATTGGTTCAGTCGGTTGATGGTCGGTGTGGTTACGCAAAACAACGTAATTAATACATGGACAGTGTAAACTTACATTGAAATCAATAAAATCCGAGTTTTTCCATTTGTTGAAGAAACCGTAGAGCGTATTCAAAATTTTTTTTTAAATTATTAAATTTCATTAAAAATTAAATTTTTTAAAAATGTTTCAGATTTCGAGAGATAGAGAGAGAAAAAAAGAGAGAATATATTTATAATTTTTACATCTCTAAACGAAGGCGAGAATTCTCGCGTAAATCTCGATTCTTGTTATCGCATTTATCGCAGTCGAGACGGCAAAGTACGTATGCGGAGGTTAATCACGATAGTAGACTTTTTACCGTGTAGCTCCCAATGGTTGTACCGTATTGCTCTCTTCGGCGTATGAAGTCGATGTTTAGACACGATATGCAGGCAGATACTTCTTACATGAAACGTAGCGAGATTCGGTTCCTTGTAGATCCACCGAAAACACGCGATACCATCGAAGATAGGAAAAAATTGTGTATTAGCTTATATTCGATGATTATCGGTTTCACGGCAATTAGATGGTTCAGTACTAAACATTTTACATCCGTGTTGCGCTGCATGTTGCGAGATTACCAAGAGTAGCCTCGTAATAAGATAGAACGGACATAATGGCCACAAAGATGTATGTATAGCGTAAGTGGGAGATATAATGCAATCTCGCCACATATCATGTAGACGAACGGATGTGAAGAACGCGAAGGCATATTCGGATATGAGAGAGAGAAGCGATCGATGCTAGATTATAAACGCAACCGCTATGAGCCGCGCTACGGGAATCGTTAAAGAACGTTCGGCTAACAAGGCTAACACGGGCCTCCTTCTCGCAGAACGATAGAGATACGCGCGCGCGACGTATCGTTCGGGAAATAACAACGCGATTGTACCTATAATAGATATCGAAAAAGATGATTCCGGCGCAACCCCCGCGTGACTTTCCACCTGGGCGCGCGAGGTCACGTCAATCAGAGTGGATGCTGATCTCCGTCCGCGATCGCTAAAGGTGATTTGATAAAGTGCTTGTTACTTACGTGACGTTACTCGCTGGTCACCATACATCTATTCAATACAGAATGGATCGATCAATACCGATATCAGTAGTACATTTCAAATACGGACTATCAAAGATAATCAAATTTTCATTTCAATATTATCTGAAAATTTATTTTACATAAAGACGAAATAGATACAGGTACATAGAGATTATTTATTTAAAATGCACAATTATTGAAATTTTATTAATTACAATAATAGTTTCAAAAAAATCACCATTATCAATTTTTATTTGTGAAATAATATTTGAAGTATTTAAATTTGTATTAATCATTTCAAATGTTATTTCAAAAATTATATGTGTATAACAAGAGAAATAATTAAAACGTAAAAAATAGCATCTATTTTAAATATAATTATCGTTTATTATAATATTAATTTTTAAGAATAACTAACACGATTTAATAATATGTTATTAAATGTTTAAATATAGCATTTTCGCGTGATCCCCGACTGTTGCTCTGAACACGAATGTATCAAAAAACACGTGTCTCGCGCCAAGTTTATACGTAGCAAACAGTGTGGCGAATCTGTATTCGTACGTGTGGCCATTTAATTGAGAAGATCCTAAATTATATTGTATTTTAAAAACGTCTAAAGCGATCGGTTTAATAGACTTAATTCCTATAGATAAGAAGGATTTCGTCTTCGAAATTTATTAGACAGCAAAAAAATATATCTAGATTTTTACCGTACATTTTTTGTAGATGAAGTTACTATAACATAAAATATGTCGAAGCAGAAGATCAACGGTTAAGAAAAACAACATTGTTTTGTCCTACATTAAAAAAATAATATTTTTTTGTATAACAATCAACGATAAAAATATTTGTGCAATTTTTTGCACGTTGCAATTTTTTGGCATTTAAGCGGATGCTGGACGGCTCTTATTGCAACATGTGCGACGAAGGAAGGAACGACGAGTCGACGGAATTACATGAGAGAATCACTGTCTGCGCTTTCGCACAGTTTTCTACGTGTCGCGATGCTAATTACCATCAAGAATATACCGTTATCGTTGACAATTATGACCGCTTTTCAAAGGTTTTATATCTTGTTTCCCTTTTTTTTCACATTAATTGATAGCAAAAGATTTTACGCTCTTATATGGGTAGCCTGTTAGATAATCTTGAGGAAACAAACGTGGATTTTTACGATGTTCCGAGAAAAAAAAAAACGCACATACCAAAGAGCAATTATGACCGCTTTTCAAAGGTTTTATATCTTGTTTCCCTTTTTTTTCACATTAATTGATAGCAAAAGATTTTACGCTCTTATATGGGTAGCCTGTTAGATAATCTTGAGGAAACAAACGTGGATTTTTACGATGTTCCGAAAAAAAAAAAAAAACGCAGATGCCAAAGAGTTAATAACGTCCACATTTGCGTAGATCAAATCTTACCGCTACTTCCATCGCGCCGGCACTTCGCGACGAGCCGAACAACGCGTCGCGCGGTGAGTTTGCCCGATTAGAATCGAGAAATTCCTCTCGATAGACATACATAGAAAGATGGCGCGGATCCGTTGGTTCGTATCTACAGGTGGTTAGTACAGTCAGGGTCGTCTTAGCGGACCGGTTCTCGAGATCTCTGCTCTCCTCCCGCTTCTCCGCTCCATGCAGGAACCTTCCCTGTGTTACGCCACAACGGGCGCTACCACGACTCTCGTCGTGCACCACGAGGAAATGTAATATCCAGAAGGTGCCCCGCGGTTGTGGGCCTCTCGACATTTGCGACCACCGATTGTTGGCGGGCACAACCGACCGGACTCGTCGTTCTGGCCGAGAGCTGCCCACCGCGCGTCGGTCGGTTTCGGTCGGCAGTACGGTCATTTAATATGGCAGTGCGCTCGCCGGAGACACTGACAGATCTTAACAATTAATAAAACGTTTCCCTGTTTATTGTCGTGGGCTACTTGGTTATGCTCCGTGGGCTACCCTTTTCAGTGCGGTGAGCAAGTATACGAGGCTTTCCTTTCTCTATCATTCTCTCTATATCTGTCTCTTTCTCTTTGCTCTTCTCTCTATCGCATCTCGCAGCTTCTTTCCATCACCCTCGCTATCTCTCGACTCGGCTCTGGGCTTCCGTGCCGCACGACCGACACGATGTACCGGGTGTATCTTTGCGGAAAGGCAAAGCGCACACGGAGGCGCGGCCGCGTTTTGAATGGACGTATATTAATTGACTCGCGGCCGAAAGCTGGCACTAGTGGATGTCGTCGTGTCGAGTTTCCATCGTAGCGATTGTTGCCGCGCTAAGACTTCTGCCGGTCGTTGGCAAGATAACGAACAGCGCCTGTTGGTGCTGCATATACGAGGGATGTTCCGGACCTCCTAGGTTCGCGAGATCCACCGATTACATCAATTCTCCCTGACGCTTTTGACGCAAGACAACTCTGACTTGGACGAGAATGTGTCGAAATTAGAAAGACGCTAGTTGGGATGTTACTTGAACATGGACCAGAAGTATCCTATATATTTTAGAATTATTCTCCGGAAATATATTCTTCTATATCTATATAAATCTCAAAAATCTGCTATTGTGATTTCGTGTTAAAAATAATAAAATAAGCAATACTACAATTTCCTATATTATAAACTGTCTACATGTGAAAGAAAAATTAAAAAAGTATTTCAGTATTAATAGCAAATTTATAAAGAAATAGATGTTGTCATTCGTCATAGTTAATCAAGGAAATGAATTTCATGGCTGAGGAATTAATACCGTCGTGGAAAACAACATGACGCAGCGGCAAAAACTGCTGTAAAAATCGCTCGTTAGTTTCCATCGAAAAACGCGCGGATACTTTTAAGAGAGGAAATTGCGCCAGACTTTGCGATGTACCGCTAGATTTCGCCATTACAAGCGCTCATTCTACGCTTTTCAAAGCGAGAGATTATTGCGAGTGTTCCACGACTATGTTCCAATTTTCGCGATCTTAGTCTCGAACGACGTTAAAATGTTTCGTCAAATTTCCCGGCTCCACTCGAGTTATTCTCCAATCTAATTTCACTTATTGCTATTATATCTTTTTCATAATTTTTTCTAAGGAAGTTCTCAAAATTACATTTTCCCAGTCTCATTCGAAAACCTACGCATTTTTTATCTTAACAAAGATATTTCAGATAATAATAAAAAGTCAAATAAATCATATTGACATTTTCTTAATTAAGTCGTGAGTCGGCATGTTTCTTTCTCTTTCTCTCCAGAGGAATTGTTATATCAGATTTTCTCCTGCCGTAGCCAATAATAAACCCAGAAAAGAAGGATAAAAGCGACCACGGCCGAATATAGATCAAAGATATGATGTACTTTACGATTGCTGTCAGCTGGCGTACTTTGACGTACTTTGCGTCCAAGAGCCTCGAGTGTTCCGCCTTCTCGCATAGTCAAACGGCGAGTAAACGCTATTAGCTATTAGAAGCTCACGCATTCACTTCGTCGGTGCCTATGTCGTCGGTGTTTTTTATCAAGTTCGCATTTTCTCGGTCTGTATATTCGTCGAGGAAGGTATTAAACGTCAGCTCGCGTCTCCGCTACGACTATATTCACGCCGAACCGTTGTATTGGTCGCAAAAGAGATGTATGTATATTTGTAGAACGTACCTAATGGCTGCATCTGGCGAATAGAAACGAGAGGATCGTGTAGCCGTAAAGAGAAATTTTTTCAAAGAGAAATAGAAATATGGCTTAACCATATTCTCTCTAAAAATCGTACTTTAAAATTAAATAATTAAAAACCTCTTATTATATTATTTAATAACTTTAATTTCAAAATTATATAATTAATAATTTTAATTTCAAAGAATATCTCTTTTCATTATATTCTTGTAGCCGTTTGCATAAAGTTATGTGATGTATTTCGCAATTACGTGTACAAATGCTGATTACTCGAAGATGTGCGAGTCGCATCGTGTGAAATGAACATGGTCGTTGTAATAGTTCTATTGCCGCAGATGACAATGATACAAATAGTCATTGTCACTTTGAATACTGAGAATTCACAGCTTCGTCTTTTATGTTCTGCATATCGGTGACTCTGGCAAATAAGACATCGTGTCATTAGCAAAGACATTTGCATCGCGCTTTCACACCAAGTTGTAAATAGGCAATGAAAAACGCCTGTATTATAACGCCTTGATTATAAATTAAGAAAAAGAAAGAGAGAGAGAGAGAGAGAGAGAGAGAAAGTTTAAACAAAAATAATGAAAACGACAAGAGAAATCAAGTCATCCTTGCCGGTCGTCATTTTATATCTTTTCTGCTCGCACGTTAATGTAGCCAGACAACATGAATCATGATCTGTCATTAAAATTTTGCACATTAATTCACTCTCCGATATATTTTCCGCTATCGATGCATCTTCTTGTCTGTTAATATTATATTGGATTGTCGTGTAGATTGTCGCAAGTAATCTCATTACAAGCGATATTAGTATTCCGTCGCGATATGTATTACCAAGATTGTGTTTGAAAATGTTGACACGAGTGGCCAGTTTCAGAAAAAAAAATAAAATCTCGATCGAGATAACGAAGATGTCGAAAGCGATGAAAAAGTGGTAGGAAAATAAACTTAAACTGGTTGGTTTCAGATCGCTCACACACAACGAAGTGGATAAAAGATTTTTGTTACATATGTGATATATATTTGAGAATTTGCGGCCTTGTTATCGTTTTACAATCGCTATATTAATATAGATCGAACTCAATATTATATCTTATATTATATACATCGATTGAAGGGGAGGGAAGAGTGGAGACGGGAAACGAGAAACGAAATTGAAAAAAAATAAAGAAAAGAACGAATGACAGAAAGAGACGGCGGAGGGTGGAGGAGGAGTAGGAAGTTGACCTGGATGCTGATTCATTTTGAGTCCAGGATTCGGGAATTGGTTATGAATAATGCAAGCGCTCTTCTCGAGCCGTCCATAGCCGATCAGCTGGTGATCGAATCCGCGCTGGTCAAACGATGGTTCCGGGTTAGGGTGAGGGGCTGGTTAGTCCCCCCGGTTTTAAACGCTAAACAATGATGACGAAGAAGAGACTCGTTTCAGTCTTGTTCTGGTTATTTTTACGCGGCCTCTCTGTCGTCTCGGCGTTCATCGCGAATGACGATCTTGTGAAATAATAATTCCGGAAACGGGATCAGCTGACGTAGCATTTATGTCACGATCAAAGATACTCCTCGTTTTAGTTCAATTGATAGACCCATAAAAAAACTGTTAGTTCGACAAACAAACCGGTACGCGTCACAACAAGATTTCAAGTTATTATTTATTATGCCGATGATAGTGACAACTATCGATCTAACGCATGTCTCTTTTTTCGGATATTTTATAGAAGATATTCTTGTTTGTAGATTTGTATGTTTTATGGACACCGTTTGGCTTTTTAAACAGATACTTTGCGCATATTCGCGTCGATCATTTTATTGAGATAGATACGTATAAAAGTAAATGTGATATTTGCAATAAAAAAGAGAGAGAACATTTTTTTCTGGATGCACTAGTCTTGTAACGATATTTACACACAATGGGAATAATTATATACTTTTTCAATGAAAAAATTTCGATTAAAAAGATACGAGAGTGTAGATATTTTATAGCAAAAATGATTATATATGAATGTCAATAAATAAATATAAAATTATTATATACATATAAAATGATTATATATAAGTGTATAATATTTTTTAATACAGACTAAACTAGATAAAAAGAAATTATTTGATTCTTCTCGATATTAAATTTAATTACAATAGCATTTTTTTACGGAAGAACTTTAATATACTGACGTGTGACATTATATATACAGATAATATATGCAGCTCGTGAAGCGGTTTCAATTTGCGTGTAAAATAGAGTTTAAACGCAAATAAAAAAAGAAAACAATTCTGTATTTTAATATGCGGTGAAATCCATCGGTAATTGCACTACATGCTTGGATGGCTTAAGAAATGTGTCTATCAATATTCCATCGTGAGCAGCTCAGTCATCGGTTAATCTTGAATAGAGTTCATTTGCGGTCTTCACGCTCGTAGGTTTTATATATGTGTGACTGTGCGCGTGTACATGCGTGTATGTGGCCGTGGCGAAGTGCAGAAGCTGCAAAATTACGGAACTGGACACGAGAATCCTCCGAATATGCTTGACGCGTGTCCTTCCGCTTCCTCGAGCGCCGTATGTCGTCTTTTTCTAACTTTCTCTTATTCTCCAACAGGAAATCCTATCGCTCATCCTGGCGTCCACGCTGCATCTTCTAGAAGCTCTTCTAAAATTTTGCGATGCGGAAAAGCCGACAACGCAGGGCTAAGTCTTGTCATGTCATTTTCAAGGTAAGATGCGAAAACTGGGCTCGCTGTTGGAATCCTGACACGCGTCAGGATATAATAGTCGAGGACTGAACAAGACAAGTTTGCCAATAGAGAAAAAAACATTGGAAAATCGATGATGTTAAAACGGTTTTTCAAAAGACAGTATTGTTTTCTGTCAGCTCGAAAATATTGCCGGCTCTTTTCTTTCACAGACATTTCTTATGGCTGGACAAATGACCGTTAAAAGATCGAATAAGAACTTTTTTTTTCAAACGGTCGTAAGTTAAGAACCGTATATACGTATAAGCACACAATATATATAAACGTAATTCAAATCGGACTTGAAAAGCGATGCTGACAAGCTCATGAATTTGACTTCTTCTTCCGCATACTCTGACTTGCCATGTAAATGCATTCACTTACAACTGTCGGAATGGAAAAGGCGGTATGGGTGTATTACAGAGACGCAGCAGATTTGTGCGCCAAGAGACGAAGTGCTACGATAATGTCTACTTTTATGATCTTTCGTTCCTTTCGAGTAAAAAAAACCATCATAAATAATCGCCGCGCAGTGCTCTATGCGTTTGATCGCGCTTGAATTCTCTTTTGCGTTGCAACATATCAAGTAGATATACGACACCATTAATGGAGCGACTAGCGACTGCGAAAATGCCATTTCTGCGGATCGTCATTTGAACGATCTCGAAATCTAGCTTATACGAAAGTGAATTCTTCCGTGAATTGCCTTGTATGATACTAAATACATCGAGACACGATATAGTTTATTCCATTGGACGCATTATATAATACAAGCGGGTCGATCCGGAAGATGCTTGCGACGTCTGCTTGCGGGAAACCAGAACTCGTTTTTACGAATCGTCATTTTTTTCTTCTTTCATCCTTTGAGTTCGTTCGAGGTCAAATCGATTTCGGTCAGAATTGAAGAATAGTTTATGTATGCCACGGTCCTGATAGGGCGGAGTATGCGGAGGATATTGCGGCATCTTTTTAGCGTATGCTCTACACGAGTCAGCTGGCAGCTTTCTCTCTTCGGAGTCTTTGAGCGCGCGTGCACGAGGATCGGAGTCAAAGCATGAAGATCCCGGTATAGCCCGGCCGACGCATTTCACACGTGTCAATCGCGGCAAGATTTACCATCGTCCTCGCTCCCTTCGTTCCGTTTCGTTCACGCGTCGTATATGCAGAGAGGCCTCTCGCCTGCCTCCGTTCGTTCATTCTTCTTCCTCTTCTTCTTTACTAGATTGCCGTCCTCTTCAGAACGCAGTACCACGATTATTCCGTTCGTTCGCCTTTCCCTCTCTCGATCCGTAAATCATCCCGTGAGCTTTGCCTCGTGGACCACGGCGCGACGTTTACGGGTCCTACGCTTATTGGATCGGTCTGAGGCGCGTTGCGTCGCGTTACGGATTTTTGCAGGATTAGTCGTGACTGAAATAGCCGCGTAACGAGCGGGTATGTGAAATTATACGCGAAGACCGGACGCAAGCCGATTGAAACGGACGTTTCAAGAGGTATGATTATTTCGCAGCACGTGCGATACAAGTGTATATAAGAACACAAATTTTTATTTACATTTAAAAGAATATATATCTATATATAATTGCACATATGCAAAGTGGCAGTATGAGATCATTTTGGAATGCCG
>NW_021851492.1:704328-705608 GCF_003651465.1 Formica exsecta | reverse complement strand
TTTTGGAATGCCGATTAAAAATAATTTTGATATTATATAAAGAAAAATATCAATTGATAAAATGCATGAACGTAGAAGACGATAAATAAGATTAATTGTGAACTCTTCATTTTATATGCACATTGATATTATCAAAAAAATAATATTTATGTATTCTTTATGTTTATAAATGTATGAAAAAAAGATATTTTTCATTTTCTTGAATAATCAACGAATTCCATACTTGCGTAAAAAAACTTGGTTATTCTTTGCATTGCAAATTGAGTACCGTAATATTTCCTCGCTCAAAGCACGAGAATAAATACGATGGATCATCAGAGATAAGCAATAAATTTTCGCGGTACGTGGTTTGAGTAAAAAATAAAAAATGTAAACTTGCAAGAGAAGGGTGACAACGGTATTTTTATGGAATAGACTAATTACAAAAAGTAAAAATTACAGATCCTTTATGGCCTAATTCGCGAAACTGCGTACTCGAGAGTCTATTTACATAGATGATTAACGTAAACGTGAATCGTACTCGTGTTATATTAGTTGATCGATGTTGAATCGAAACAGACATAATAATTAGGTTTAAGTAAACTTGTCAAGACATGATAAGTTGGAGCAAATACGCAATTTTCGAAGATTCGTAGAAACTCAGTACGTACATCTCAATCATATGCTGGCATTTGTATTACCGCACACATCACAGTTCCGTTAGGAATTTCATCCGCGTTCCCACAGAAATATATGCACGCGAATCTTGTTTTCTTCTTCTTTTCATATATCTTCCTCTTTTCGTCGAGCTATGACTTGATACTAATGTTTCGGCTGAATATAAAAATTGAGAAACCTAATGATTCTTGAAGATGAGAGAAATTAAGAAGAAAAAATCAAGATTGAGCAAAGATGTAAAGTAAAGGTAATGTTGGAATTTTTGAAGAATGCGTCAAATGAAATTAACCAGCACGCTGCTTGATTTACTACTAGAGTTAATATAGATATCAAGATTGAATTTAAAAACTGATTATAAATTTCTTATCTATATTTGTCTATATCTAATACTAATGTTTTAATATTAGATATAGTAATTTAACATCCAGTTCTCTCTCTTTCAGTTTCCAATATCATATTCAGATTTTGTTATTATAAGCTGCATAGGTTACTTTAGAACTTTGGAGTCATGTTGAAACTTCGTTAAAAAATTTGATGCGGCGATAACGCTCCCCAAGTAACGTCTCGAGATGGTCCCGATAAATTTCCCCGAGCATAATGATCTTTCACTACCAGCGTCAGCC
>NW_021851492.1:688211-704028 GCF_003651465.1 Formica exsecta | reverse complement strand
TTCCCTACCAGCGTCAGCCGCTATCGCGCGCGTCTTAACGTAAAAGAATCTCAGCCACGTCCGCCGCGAGGTGAACGCGACTCATCGCTCTCTGTGGTTCAGCTATTCATACGAGGCTTTACAGCGTGTTAATGAAAAATGCGGCTAGTCAGCTGGTGCTCGTTCTTAAATGTACCGGGTGGCCGCTTTCGTCTTGATCGTTCCCGTCTCGTCTTCTCTTGTACGAGAACTTTCCGCAATCAGAGCGCGAAATACATATATCCATCTCGCGAAAGTTTATTTTTATTCGAAACATTTATTGCAATTTCGCCGACCAAAATCATTCGCGACATACATGATACTTTCCTCGCTCTTCTTTCGCGTTCGTCATTGTTATCGTTTCGGAAAGAAAATTGCAAGAAAATGTGGGGATGAGAAGCAAGCCACGGATACCGGGTGTAAACGTCGAGAAACAGTATAATTGCGCGCGCGTTTCTTTTTGCAGGTGGCCGAGCCTCTGTAGTATCGGAGAGATGCATGTCTTTAAGCGCCGTAAAATAATCCGCCAGCGGTAAATAGACATCATACGCGGATGTCGGGATGAAGGAGTCGGATGCGTTCGCCGAACGTGCCGCGCACGTGCAGAGCGCGAATCTTGATCCCGCGTAGAGATTCCGATTTCTTGCGAGCGCCGGAATCGTGCCTCGTACTTTATTATAACGGCCGCGATGATAGCTCAATTGTGTGAAACGTTAGATAAATTACCGTTTCAAATCGCTACGGCGAATCGTACGGACGGGTAGGGAAGGATAATAAATCGTACGGCGGAACGGGGTGCGATCGATGTAAGTACAATCGTGTTAGCTGTTTCAAGCGGAGAAAAATAGCAGCAAGATCGGTGTAACGATAGCGTATATATACTTGAACACTTGTTCGTATATATATAAAATATTGTGTGCGTGTGTTCAAATATTTTATCGATGAAATCGAAACAAATCGACGAAAATAATATTTCGTTACATAAAACATTAGAGGATACTGAAATTTTCGGTGTCACCCGGTGTACACTCGAACGAATCTACTATAGACGGCATATACTAAATGTCTATATATAGATGCCTAAGATAGATACTTAGGATCCATGTAGTGATACATAAAAGTGCACAAGAGATACCTATCACCAGCGCATAGACACCTGCATTGTAAGCTCCTGCTTTCCACAGTAAAACATCCATTAATTGCTAGCTTTTCAAGCACGCTCGACCCGTGTTTTGAAATTTCGGGTTTTGTACTTCCAGTATTATGTATCAGCAGAGCTGCATACATACACGAAATTAAATCTTCAAAAGCTTTCAAAAATATGTTATATAATTTTTCTGTTGTACTTTTATAATAATATCAAATTAATTTTAAAAGTAATTACAATGGTTTTAATAGATATAAAAATTTTTGAGTTTGTTTACTTCAATATTTTACATTTCTTTCTGCATGAATGAAAAAAAAAGATATAATAATTTTAATTTTCTAGTTTTGTGTGCAGTTAATAAATGCTGTGAAAAATTCAAAGAGAATATTCATAAAAAGCGGTTGTGTCAAACACAATATACCACATTAGATTGTAATATAAATTTTAAATTATATGAATAATTATATTTTCTATCTCTGAGATACATTTATATATAAAATAAGTTTAATAAGTTGATCGAGAATATATGCATCCGCCAACATTGCACATCGATAATTAATAACTACATTAATTCAAAAACAGCGAAAGGGTCAGGGGAAAGAAAATATAGAGAATCACATTTATTTAAATAAGAAAATGGGCACACAAAAATATTGATTAATATTTTAAGCAGCGCGTCTTGCACTATTTTTGACGTTTGCAACGCGCTTCTCTCTTCAAGACATAACAATGTCATCCTAAAAGATGTAAAAATTATTACAGGAAATAGATCGTTATAAGCAAGATTTCTATATCGCCTGAAGTTGAAAAATTAATCGCGTCTTTCTTAATATTAATAATAATAATAATCAAAATCAAAGAAACAATAATCACAGAATGATATGAGGATAATTGAAAAATGATCGTTCAAACAGGGGAAAGAATAAAAAGGAGAGGAACACATTCCCCTCTCTTAATCCTCCAAGAAGTTCTTGCTGTGCGTTCGCACCGTTTCTCTCGTTTCCTCTTCTTTCTACGATCTAAGCGAGTCTCCCTTATTTTCCAGTTGGTTAACATCCGTGAACTATGAGCAAGTCCTTATAACCGGGACGCGAGAACAGGCGAGGGGATATTATCAATGGATCTACCGTCTATGTTCGTTCACGAGAGTACTTAGTATAGCTGGCACATGGTTTAACGCGATTTCTACTTCCTTTAAAGAGCGTTTCATGTCTTTAAGCAAACTTCCTTTCTTTCATTTTTCCACTTATTAACTCAGATGATTTTCTGCCTAACGGCGGAAGATGATCATAGAAATCGTTTATAACACTCGAAGCGGAAGTCTTTTAAATGGTTTTGAAATATATCATATATCTGGTTTCCTCGATTAACTATTAAATTAAAAAACTATAAATAACATCAAGGGTCTCAAATAGATTGATTTGGATGAATTGGTTTTGAATGAAGAATATTTTATATATACAAAATAATTCAAAACAAACATGTAATATGCGATATAATTTTATGACAAAATAGATTCAATATTAAGTATTAGAATTAACATCATGTCCTGAATTTTATCATCTGAATTTTAGCAATTAATATGTCAATACTTTGATGAAGCCTTTGTATTTCATATCCATTGCCAATGACAGTAAAACATCAATCACATTCGTTGTGAAATCGGCATCTAGTTCATAATAATTCTGTGTATATATATGTGTGTGTGTATATGAAAAATTCGATCGATGATTCCAATCGACGGGCTTGTCGATAATTAATCAAAAATGCATTATACGACGCTCGGTCGTCATGAACATTTTTTTATCGTTCTGTCCGCGCGTCGGCGTGACATCATTCTCACTACCGTGTTAGTCTGTCTGTATTACTTTATTTTCAGATGTCTGCTTACGTTTACGAGCGCTAAACAGTCGGGTCGACGCGCACAATGAGGCGCGGCCGCCTTTGATCACTTCTGACATTCGGTATTTTCATAATTTATTCCACGCTCCATAGGTTTTCCCTCTCTCTCTCCGCATAACCCCCTACGGCACGGTGTGTGTGTGTATATGAAAAATTCGATCGATGATTCCAATCGACGGGCTTGTCGATAATTAATCAAAAATGCATTATACGACGCTCGGTCGTCATGAACATTTTTTTATCGTTCTGTCCGCGCGTCGGCGTGACATCATTCTCACTACCGTGTTAGTCTGTCTGTATTACTTTATTTTTAGATGTCTGCTTACGTTTACGAGCGCTAAACAGTCGGGTCGACGCGCACAATGAGGCGCGGCCGCCTTTGATCACTTCTGACATTCGGTATTTTCATAATTTATTCCACGCTCCATAGGTTTTCCCTCTCTCTCTCCGCATAACCCCCTACGGCACGGCTATAGGATAAAACCTATTCGGTAGAACCGTGGTCGAGAAGCGGCGTATATAGAAGCGCATTAACACCGGGTATCCTTCATAAATTAGGAGTCGAAATGCGTACGCGTGGGCAACGCTTAATAAGGCATTTAGATAAAAGACTAGTCCTCTCCAGACTTTTCCGATTTATCACGCTCACGGCCGGGGTCCTTGTTCGCGGACATGTGAAGGTATTAATTTATCGGATACACAGTCGGGAATTTAAATCGGTCTGGACACTCGTAACTATCTTAGTAGCTCACAGTTTAGAACAAAAATAAGCAACGTGATATATTTTACAAATTACGAGAAAAAAGATATGTAAAGTTATAAGTAAGACGTCTCCTTATTCTCTTAAATTTGCGTATAAAATGACATTAGCTATTTTTATTCCAAGGTATTGAATTATAATAAGGTACCTATAATATGTAGTTACTTTATTAAATATATAACAAGGATTATATGAGGTTACATATTTGTAATCAACAAAAATAAATTGATTCTCTAAAATGTTAATGAAAGTGATTTAATTTATATTACGCTTGTTGTGGAAGTTAATAGTTAATTAGTGTCTCCAATCATGTGGACTATCAATTATGGCACGGGATATGTTATAATACGATGGAAATTTCCAATTTGATTTTAATTAAATTTATATAGGCGTATTTTCAAATATATTATATGCACATGCATGTGTGTGTGTGTGTGTGTGTACTCGCGAATGTAACAATAAATGAATGTAATCGTACGATACATCTTATGAAGTGGATAAAATAATGGTTTTAATTAAAACGCTATATAAAAATGTCTCGCAAGACAACTCGCACAATTTTGTTCAATATATATGCTAGCAAAATTATTAATAAGTGGGAGGGATATGTAAAATTTGTGCGGTATTTTTTTAATCATTTCGGGTAGAAATTCTACAAGGCGCCTTTAAAACTTTAAATATTTCGCTCCCAATTTTGGGATACAAATCGCACTGTTCCTCTTGCCTGTGCTGATGATTCACATTCCAGATGTATAGCTTCCAATAACACGTCTGACTTCTCGCGTATGTTCGCCTTATGGCCTCGTTAAAGCGGAAGCTCATTACGCCGCCTAATGTCTACAGAAATTAGAATTCTCTGGCTTCACTTAGAACACGCCAAATTGGAGCAAAGCCCGATTTTCCGCTCGAAAATTTTTGGGCGGTTTAATATGACTTTTAAATATATTGATATAATAAAAATATTTTTTCTTAATGTATCAAATAAAAATCACACACTTTCAATTATAATAATATATACTTTAGTTATCAGTGTTTTCTTCGAAAATAAAGTTGCATTAAATGTTGTTTCCTGTCGAGGACTACGAAGAATTCAAGACTAATGCGTGTTTATTGTGAGAAAACTCTACTTGACATATAATGTATTATTTTAATTAATAGTTATGTAACCTCCTTCCAAAGATGATCATTACGAGTACGTTGTAATTAGCCTCGTTGCGCAACGGCGTTAATATCTGCCTCTGAGGGTTGCTTCAGGCAGTGAAAAAATCCATAATATCAAGTACTCTGGACTTTCAAGACGTTAACTATTTTTTCGCGCGTGCTTTCTGAACGTGACCGAAATTCTCGTGTCTGATTTCTCTTACCTGAGTCCATCCTCTCCACGATGCAACGGCGACCGAGACAGCGAGAATGAGAGACGGGAAAGGGGCGAGGTGGAGTCCTCGTTAAGACACCGTTAACTCCGTAGAGTATGAGCCAGAAATTGCGCGGTGGATAATTAATTGGATGACATGTCGTGCGCTAGGTACGCCGTCGGCATCAACCCATTATACCTATTCCACGGTGCGTTATAAATAACGCGGCGCATCCGTGTATTTGCATATTAATTTCGTGTGATGAAGGCGATTAGGCTAATGAACGTCGAATGTGCCGCCGTGTGGCGGTGACTTTGTATGCGATCTGCCCGATGAACTCCCGTTTCCTTTGTCGCCCACCTGCGCGAACGATCGAGCGATCGATCTGAGATTCAATTAATCCTGAACGCAAAATAAAACGTCATCGCGATTCAAATCTATACTCGCGTTCGATGGTTGCCCGGTCGCGAGAACGTGCATGCTCTAATTATACGACACGGCGAGGAGTTTGTAGCCCCACATGAATTATACTATCGCTTACGGCTACGATTAAGCTCGCCGCAAAGTATGCACTTCGAATATTTTGTTGATTCGAGAGAGACCGAATGGAGCAAATTGAGAGGATGCGCGTCGGCTACCGACCATTCGAAAACGATACCCGTCCAGCGGCATACTCGAGATGGGTTATTAAACAAATGCGATAAGAGCGATTTTGATTAACGGCTGTTTCGACTCGAGCGGTTTTCGACGCCCCACCCTTGGATCTTTAGCTCCGATTAGTCCGAGGATACGTAACTACTAATTTGCATAATGCAGTGAGTCGCGCTTTTACTGTTCAGAAGTTACACGATGCGTGAAGAAAGGGTGCAAGTGTGAGAAGCATTTCATTAAAGAGCATGGCTTCAATGGTATGCTTCTTTTACTTAAGAAAATTCGTAGATACAGTCACTTTCGTTCCAAGATTACCTTCGTCTTTAAGACAAATATATTGCTTCTATAATTTATTATATAAATTCCTTCATATATATATACATATATATTTTTTTTTAATAATCTGTGAGAGAAAAGGTTACAAATTACGTATTTAAATATTTCTGCAAAAATAAATGTTTTGAGAGTGTGTTTTTTAATATCAATATTTCTATGTAAATTTTCTTGTGGAAAATATGAAAACGCATGATTTATGTAAACTTTACGCAAAGACGGTTTGTCTTTGGCGCTATTTATCTACCTTGCATCTAGTTTCCAGTCACGTGCATCTACGCTAAATTAACGTCTCCCGATGTAAATACAAGGGAGAATAAATTTCGATTAAAACAAAAATTTCCAGTTGGCGCGGATTGAAAGTAATGATTTGCGCGGCGGTGATTATTAGGGTCGATAAATTTTAGTTAAAACTAATGACAAAAACCACAACTTCCACGCGAGCCAAACTCGACTCGAATGTCCAGCGTGTCGTAAGTAGGAATTTATCGGCGCGGGTAACTCATACGCTTGCATGATTTACTGGCGTGGGTAAATTAGCGGCCGGCTAATTAGTATGCGACCAACAAAACCAAAACGAAACGAAGCTTGAAAACCGGTGTGTTTTTGAGTGGCGCGATCGAGTGACCAATGACATGTGTCAACAGCGCGTCGACGCGGATAACGTATGTGTGATTGCGTGAAAAAAAATATAATGGTATCTGTAAATACTTGTGAGAGTTTTACGCGCGTAAAAAATTACTTTCTCGTTTCCCGTATCAACGTCATAAATTAGAATTTTCGAATTCAAACTAACTATATATAATATTATTATTTATTATATATACGATAACACATATATGTATTGCACGTTTCTTTTCCACATTTAATACAAATAACAAGAAGCGAATATAATACAAACATAAACACACATGCGATGTGTAAAAGAAATATAAATATACATTCGCTATTATTATTTTTCTCACGACGAAGTATTGTTACCGACATGATACAGTATGTATCCAAGGCTCGACCATTACACATATATAAAATCGACTTATTCTCTCTCAACGGCAACCTACATCCGCGCATTACTAGTCGCACGAGCTTATTACGGTAAATCAGCTGTTTCGATTCCTCTCGGTACGTAGAAACATCTAGCATTTTATATTTATTTATCCGACTCGCGTCGCGCGGTGAGAAATCGTATACGAGTATTGAAAAGGGAGAATGGAGAGAGAGTTACACCTGTAGGAGAATCACTAATGAGAATCCCCGCGATCACCTCGCGACGATAGATCGCGCCTCGCCTCGCCTCGCTTCGCGATCGTTCACGGCGAATACGCCACCTTCGTCGCCGAATATTATTAAAGACGTTTAACAGCTTGTAGCATTAGCATCGGAGAGTTGTGCGTGCATGAACGCTCACGCGTGTGCTGGCTGCGTAAATCACCGGACCCGCCCGCGGGCCTGCCGATCGGGCCGTTCGTAGGGAAATTAGACACGCGTGTTGTATAGGAGCCTCTTATCCGCTTTCTCTCTTTCTTTCTCTCTCGTTCTCATCGATCCTCTCATTCGCGCTTCTTTTCGCACTTATCGATCTTGCCTTCTCTTCATCGGAATCTTCTTGACTTCCTCCGTCAGGCGTCTAATTTATGTAATTATGCGATCTCCTACCGCGACACTAGAAACTATCCACGCGAATCGTATTTATTCAAAAATCTCGGTTATCAAACGCATGTTTCGCCGCACGTGCGCACTTTTCTCTCCTCTTTTTCTTCGCGCTTTTTCGTTGCCACTTTATTGTGGTATTCTCCTCACGCAGCTCGTCTCCCATTACATCTTCCAGACAGCTTGCACCGACTGAGATGCATAAATCGTGCGCTCGCATACGCGACAGGTGCATCGGGTCGCGAGCACGGCAAGGGAACATGGAATTTTAGAAAAAGTATACGTAGACCTCTCACAGTCGTGTATTATTATTACGCGGAATGCCTATTCAGCGTTTTACACTTCATTCTGCAAATTATTTCACCGCGAACAGAAATTCCAATCTGATTTCTCATTGTCTCATTGAGGCTTACATCATATACTGCACTGGAATAAAATTCTCTGAAACTTTTTAGAATAATATTTCTTATTAAAAAAATATCAGTAACTATGCGCCTATTCAAATCAAAGCAGAGTTATGAATGGTAGACTAGTAAATGACAGGTATCAATTTTTCCATTATCCAAGAACGAAGAAGAACAACGGATCTTTATATGAATCGAATTCGCGAATTCGGTGGAATAAATAATTGGACCGTCCATCGTCTCGTTGTTGGACATATTATTTGTCTTCTATCAATTGTCATTAGTCATTCATCCGAGCTTGTTTGCCGCGGCGAGACGCGTTAGTAATTTCTTCCGCGAGCAGTCCTGTTACCTCGTTACAAGCATGTTCTACACACGCAGTGATTTGTCCCACGTTATCCATGTACGGTGCGTTCGCGAAACACTAACCTGCAGTTCATTAAGTCTCTAGATTTACACACGCGCGTGTCAACTCATTCGCGTTGCGAGTTCCTCTGCGACTTACGCTGCTCGTAAGCTTTATCGTTCATTTGCCCGCATTTAGCGATGCTATCGGGACGATTGGATTGTTTTTACCGCATCGTTCGACGGAGCTGTTCGAATTTATAAATAATATCTTGTCTCTCGCAATCGTAAAGTGAGTGAGACGCGACCGTTAACACAGGAGTATCGCGGAAAAAGAACTGTTAGAAGCTACATTTGCGCGTGATAAAGTTGAGAAGCAGTCATAAACAGCGTGAATAACGAACCGAGAAACTTCTCGATGAGGATAGTTGTGAATGTTTATATCTAAATCAAAGGATTCCAATAAACAGCATATTAGCACTTATCTAATGACTCAGCATTCGAGAAATGAAGAGAAGAAGGCGGAGAGAGTATTAGCATACGTGATCAATTAAAATTATTTTATTTCATACTTTCATTTCTTTTAATAGCTGCTTATACCTATAAATATATTCGTAGAAAATAAATTTCGTTAATTCAGTTCATTATGTACAATCCTTCGCAATAATTGCAAGATTTTCTAATTTCACTTCCAATTTTCTGCCGCAATTCAGAACCGATTCAGTCGTAATCACGTTTTCCTCTCACACTATCTTATTCTCCGCGAATCGTAATATAAGGCCGCAATTTTGTTTGAACGTGTATTAAGAAATTTACTTCGACGGGGTCTTTATTTCATGAAGGGTCGAGATGCAGAATACGATACACAATGCCACGACATGGGAATTGACCGAGTTTTACCTCGCTTCTGTCTCTCAGGCTCATTACCCCATGACTGAATGATGTGAGTTGCATGCCGCGCGTCGTCTCGCCGTCTATTAGAATCACGCATATGCGTGTCTGGCACGAGACATCAATTCCGTATCATTCGCTGGCAAATGGCTTTTTCGTAGAATTTAGACACTCTCTGGAATAAAGTGGCTGACTATTCGACCGAATGTTACGAATACATTGTCATTCAATATTAATTCGTATTACCACAAGAGTATGTACATACACACATATAATATATATAGTTTTGCGAAAAATCATTTCTTATTTGGGAATAATGATATAAAGTATCATTATGATTAAAATTAAGATTATATCATAAAATTATTATAAATAAAAATTCTAAGATAAAATAATGATACTTTATATCATTATTCCCAAATAAGAAATTGTGCACAATTATATAAAAAAATTAAAATTAAGATTATATCATAAAATTATTATAAATAAAAATTCTAAGATAAAATAATGATACTTTATATCATTATTCTCAAATAAGAAATGATTTTTCGCAAAACTAAATTCTGCCCGAAAAGAGTAAATTGGAATTTGCGACGACATGAAATTTGTGACAACAAAATTTGACAATGACACGTTTCTATTCCTTTGGATAATGTTGTACATGGACGAGCCGGATTTCCTGCAATGGTCGCGGCACCTCTCTTGAAAAAGAGGAAGACTTTTACGAGTATGATCAGTCACGGGCGTCACGACGCCAACGAGGAGATGAGCCTCTCTCTACGAAGTATCAGAAACCTGGCGCTCCGACGAAACTTTGTCAGTGTCCCGCACGATTAGCGGCCAAAGGTCGATCTCTCTGATCTCTCCTGCACCGCGGCCGGTGCTTTCCTCGTTTCTCTTCTCGTCTGGACGTCCACGTAGTGCGGTTAGAAGGATCTCACAGTTTCTTCCGCACAGCACGAATTATTCCAGTCGTACCTCCGCGGAGCAATTAGTACAGCGCGGTCGCCGCCCACGTTGCATCGAACAATTAATAGGATAGCGAGAGATGGAGGCGGTATCTGTATGAATGTATCTGTGTCTTCACAGAGGAGGAAAGAAACACATAGCGAGCACGCGATCGCATACTATGATCCGCGATATCGTGCCGGAAGTGGACGACTAAGATCTGCCATGATTTACATGGTGATAATCCCCTGCTTGAAATAGTTTGTTATTTCTTGGACGCGGTGACGACTTCTCGAGAATATTTTCGTCGTAATGAAAATTCTAGGCATGCGCGAGATGCCAAATATGTATGTTGACCCAACTTGTCACTTGTTAAATTTTTGATATAAATATCAATGTAAATAATTAAGAAATTACAAGATATGTACTTGTTACGGAACATTTTCAGTAATATATATATTAGTTAAGATACAAATATCGGCATACTTTCGTGAAAGGAACAAAATTAATTTGACAATAATAGAGAGACCAAATGAAAATTTCATATTTAAAAATACATCGAATGAATCATATCTGAAATAGCAAAAGTATCATGAAAGTAGGTCAATTTGAATATTTCGGTGTCCCGTCTCTGTCAATATTTTACGCGATCGCATATAAGAAGTTTTCATATATAGATTCCGCAGGCATCTTTAATCTCACGAATACCTCTAAATTCGTCATTTGCGAGTTTTTGTAATCAACAATCTTTTTTTCTAACACTGATATCTTCCATAAAAATATCATTTACACTATAAGTGTAAATCATAAAGAATATAAATTTGGACAGTACAGATTCAAAGTTTCGTATACCTGATTCGCCACAGTTTTTATAATTATCTCGTAACAAATTTTGTCGGACGGAAGATCGGGTAAAAATGAGACCGGCCAATCGAAATCGTAGAAGTCTTTCGCATATCAAATTCCGGCTTCGGATTTCGGACTCCCCGTCGCGCGTATCTTCGTCTGCGTTATTCTTTTTGGTTAGCTAGTGAGAGATATCGTCGGCCGCCGGTTCTAAGAAAAATCGAGATCAGAAGAGATCGGAGATCGCGGCGCTCGTCGGATCGAGTCCGAGCTTTATTTTTACGACTGCTACGATTTTAAGTACGAGTCTCGGGACCTATTCCTCGTCGGGTCAAGCGAGACGTCCGCGCAACTTCGAGGCCGACGAGCCCTCAACAAAACTCGAACAATTCCGCCGGACGCGGCGCCCCATGACGTCGATTGTGTGTGTGGTCTGTCATCTTGTAGATTCATTTCGAGATCCATTCGGATTGTTTAGGAAATATACCTCTACAATTTTAGACGGAACCGTGTTTCGTTTCAGAAACACGCCAAAGTAAACATCATTTGTTGGCCAAGGGGATTTGACAATTCCTACATATTTTCGTTCTGCGCGCTCGCGACTTGTCATCGTGTCTGATTAAAGTGCTTCTATTAAAATTAATCTTACGTTTGCTCTATATGTTTCGAGTACTGTTTAATATATTTAAAAATACGTTATAAAAAATCTTATTCTTTTACTTATATATGTAAAAATTTCTCAAGCAATCTACAATGATATAATATGACATTAGCATCTCGCATGTTTAGATTAAGAGATATACATTATTAAAGATATCTTTTATGTATTTTAAGAACAAGCTAGCAAAACTAAAGTTTATCAAAGTTGAAGTTTATCGTCTCTTGAATTAAAGGATAGGATAGCAGGAAAAATAAGAAATATATAGAAAAATTACTCCAAGGATCGAACCAGTTCGCAGATCACTTTCCTTTTGTCAGCGTCTACATTCTCTGACAAATCTCGAAAGAGAAAAAAATCGACGTAACACATGAAACGGGCATGGAATGAAGAAAAAGAGGTTCTGTCTCGTAGAGGAGTTGTATGGGTTGGGCATGGGTCATTCAAAGTGCGCTCAGTGACCTATTGTAACGTAGGACAATATGGTGCCGCTCTTCAATGGCCGGCTGTTCTCGAGGTGTTATGTTATGTGTTGGCTGTTATTCAGATGGCTAGAGGCATTCAGCGCCATTGCCATTGCCGTGACGGTTCACCATCGCGACACGAAGCTCCAAGAGACTGATGTGAGACTCAGCTTCCACCGTCAGTCGGGTGACGTTGACGATCGCGAGTTGTTGATAGAGCCGATTAACAAATTGATTCGGTTTGAAAAGAGTATCTCGGTGAATGATAGACATTTCCGGGGAGAAGAAATTGAGGAGGAGGTTCTTTATTCCTGTTCAATATCGTAAACAAGTTTTTCTAATTACCTGCTTACGTTAAGAAGATTTGTCAAGTTACATTGACAAGTCGTGCATGTACTCCGACATCTACTCCGTTCTTCACACATATAAATACACATATTTTTATAATCACTTTCTGTATTTAATCAAATTTGAATAGCAATAAGATTATATAAGTATATAAAAACAATCTGTAAAGAGCAATGCCAGATATCCCGAGATATGTCATTCATTGACAAAACTCTCGCAGGTACAGCAGGTAATTAATAATGTCTGAAGATTCCGAGTGATTCATTCTAGCCTGATGATTCATCGTGAAGATCTTAGGCATGCTGGGAAGGAGGAGCAGAAAGGGCTGACCGTAGTCCAGGATCCGGTGTGCCTAGAGGGTTTAAGTCCACTCACTGCGCGTCTCATGCTCGAGAGGGTGGAAACGAAAACGCCTCGGGGTAGGAAAGGACGTCAGTGACTTAGCGGCCGTTTCCATAGGAAAGATATTCTCTCATTCCTCCAACTTGCAGTACGATGTGATATTTGGATTTGCTCCTGTGGCAGGAACAAACTATGCCCGCGGGCATTCATTTTCCTCAATGGTAGAACTCAATAGACTTCATAAGAATCTATACTTGTAATTCTGCGGGCATCCCTTGCGTTCTTTTATTTCTCGTTTGATCAATCTTACGAGTTACAATTTTAATTATAAGATTGGTAGAATTGTAAGCAATAATAATTTTGGAAAAGAATTTTTAAATGTGACTTTATCTATTTGAAATTTAAAAAATGAGAATGCAAAAATTCCACATTATTATTGCAATTTTCTTAATCTCGAGTTATAAACCCGCGCAAAATTTTATAATTCATTTTCTATCACATGCGCGGTTAATCTCTAATGACAGATAACGAAATGTATAGTAAATTAAAGATTGTATGTTGATTGTGTAAAACTAATCGTACAAGCATCTCAAGAATATCACAGGCAAATAACGCACAATGCAGATTCGTTAAACTTGACAGTAACTTCTCAATTAATCATACCGTGTCCTTGAAGCCTCGAACTTTATTACCACCTACGGCTGATTCTTCGAAGCGCTCTGCGGTGCGTTATGTTCTCGCGATTCTCATTAGTAAATCTCTATCCTACACAAAGTGGGCGGATGAACAGAGCCGCGGCGCGAAGAGGCAGGCCGTCGCGGAAGCTGTCGGGGAACCGCCTTTCTCAAAGGATACGCGTAAAGCACGGTTCTTTTCTCTTTACTGCAGCCTCTCCCGTCAACCTCGTATCCTCGCTCTCCCCTTATGGTCTTTTCATTCTCGACGTCATCATATTTCCACGTACCTACGCAATGCGTTTCGTATATGAGGCTACTAACGTCGGTACTCTCGATGCGGACGAGAGTGAGGGGGAAAGGGAGAGAGATTCCGGTCGCGGCGAGGCTTTATGCATCGGCAACTTTAAATCACAGCCTGGAAATAACTCTTACGTATGGATAGATAGTTATTACTATAAAGCTTATGTGGGACGTGCGTGCGGGACCTCACGGGTATGCGTTCCGCATCGCGACCGACTCGCTTGACTGGCCGGCCCGGCCGGCCGTCTGACCTCAGCTTCCTTCGATTTTTGCCATCTCTTTATCGCCGCCGCTTCTCGCCGCTCTTTAACGGAAGAGGTACATCTCTCCCGGCTGACCGTTACTAATTCCTAGTTTGCCGCGTATGCCCGATTACTTATTATGTCGCCGGGCGACAAAGCATGGCAGATCGGAGACTTATGGACGTATTTATTTATCAGCAGTGCCGGATAGAGAACGAAGATGACGCGATTATTCTTTATGATCGCTGAACAAAAAATACTCTTTGAATTTTTTAAAGGTAAAGCTAAAACTGTCAATATGTTACAATTGATCGAGAGATGTTTGTTAAGTAAAATTAGAATTTCTCGTGCAGTTATACAGGTCGGCTCTTAATTTAGCAAGAAGATTGTCGATCAATCAATAACTATTTCAGTATTATTAAAGAAAAGAATAACAAAATTGATATTCCATTCTGTTTGCGGGCTCTAGCAACAAGAATATGGTAAAAATAATAAATAAGGTAAAAACGAAAAAAAAAACAGATTTAGAGACTTACATAAATATGTAGAATAACAATATAAAAAATAGCGTTTGTGCAATTTCTCATCTCTGCCTATTGGGGGCGATTAAAGAGTTGATAATTGCGTTAATATACAATCAGTGCAACCGGAAAAAGATACTCATTAACGCAATTTAAATTAGAACTATGAACCTTTATAGAGTAAATTGATTAATTGGATTAAATTTGAATCAACTCCGCGATAAGACTCACTTAATTGCCGAGAATAAAAGTATAAAAAATAATTTTATAAAATTGATCTTCCAAGTGCATTGAATAAATAAATATTTTGCTTTCTTTTAAATTTTTTCCATGTGAGGCGCGATACCACACGATGATTAATGAGAAAAAGAAAGAAAAATACCTGCTTTTTAGCACGCTACGATCACTGTAATTTATAAAACGGCGTTATGCACACTATGTGGTGTTTGGTCGACAACACCAATCTCAGATCTCGGATGCGAAACCACGTCAGGCCGTAGGTATGCGCGGAGGACTTGGGAAAGACGACAGGCTCTAAGTGGCCGAGCGGCAAAAGCGGTCGAAAGTGTCGTAAATTAATGCGATGGAGTAGAAACGCAGTCGCTTTGCCGGCCAATCTCCCACCATCAGTCGCCATGCGAGCCGAAACGTTAGTCAGACTCAGTCGAGCGCGACAATTTTTCGTTAAAAAGAAAATAACGAGAATCGATTCGCGCACCGGGAGATGACTCGCGCGGGAAGATCTCCGCGGAAGCGTGCGTGATCGTAAATGAAACATGTCTGATTTATGTGCGATAAAGGGGAAAGGGAAGAGGAAGAAAGAGAGGAAATCGCTTCGCGGAGAGGAAGCCGAGCGAGGGGATCGGCTGGCGGCCTGCTGAATATCATTTTTTCCGCTCGAGAAAATTTTTCACTTTTCCGTTCTCCGACTGTCGTTGTTGTTGCCGCTGCCTTTCCTCGGAGGATAGATACGGGACGAGACGCGGGAGGAGAGAGAAAAAAAAAAGAGTTTCCC